>NW_008353893.1:1842694-1855193 GCF_000622305.1 Nannospalax galili | reverse complement strand
TTAATTTTTAAAGGATTTTAAAGTAAATGATATCCATTTGCTGCTTCTCTTTTACTCTTATTTATTTGCTATCAAATGCATATTTACTTCTCTCCCCAGCACTGTGCTAAATGATACATATACAAAGAAAAATAGAACAGGTTTTATCCTCCAGGCATCTCACAGTGAGAAGTGCCAGAGGTGAAGTATGCTAAAGTAGATTAAAATGTTATTTGTCCTAGGATAGAAATTTTTAGTTTGTGCATATGTAGCACTAGAGTCAAAGTAAATATTTCTCTTTGAATAAGGGCTAGGAGAAAAATGCACACAAATAAGAATGAAAGATGAAGGCAAGTGCTCAGAAGAAATAAAGAGTTCCCAGTTACATGGTTGAAGTTGGCTTGAGATTATAAAAAATACTGAATAGAGACTATCATGTGGTGTTTATTCACTCAATGATCTCCAATTTAATTCTAGGATTTAGCTCATAAAGTGTCTGTGATTAATGTATTGCAAAGGTTTAAAATGTTTAGAAAGTTTCTAAAATATTTGCAAAGAATTAGTAATAGAATCCTGCCTATGTCATCTTGAATGGGAATCTGCTCTGCATTAGTTATTTTCTGTTGTGATAAAACACCACTGCCAAGGCAACTTTTAGATGGAAGAATATGTTTTTGCTTACGGTTCCAGAGGACTGAATCCATCATGGAGGGAGTGGAAGGGGAAAAGGTGCCTGAGCAGAAAGCTGAGAGCTCACATCTCCAAGGACATGCAGAAGCAGAAGCAGAGACAGAGTATTAGCTGGAACTGTGTCAAGGACAGGAACTCTCAAATTATCCCCCATTCCAGTCATGTGCTTCCTTCTGATAGTCCACACTTCCTAAAGGTTCCTTGACCCTCCCCAAACAGTGCTACCAAATGGCCAAATGTTCAGATATTTGGACTATGAAGGACATTTCTCATCAAATAATCACATATTCCTTCTCCTAAAATTAAATACTAAATAATATAAGTCACTTCATAGTACATAGCATACACAGGATCAAAAAATAGCCATGCCACCTAAATTAAATTTTCCCCCAAATTCTTTTATTTCATCATATATTTTTGTCTGGTTAAAGGATAAATCCATCCAAAATTTTTATGTGCATATGCATATACATATATGGCGCTCTTACAACAGTAAGTTTCCATATGACTTTTTCAAAAAGTATTTATTGTGAGTTAATTCTTCCTGTATTCCCTCCTCTGCCATGCCCTTTCATCCTCCACCCATTTAAGCCTTCCTGTTCCATTACTCCCATTTACCCCTTTATACCAAAATATTCTACATGGCCACTTACCAATTTCCTGATGTCTCTAGATTTTTCAGAAACCCATTTACTTAAGGATTCAAAGATATCCACAAATAAAACTGAGAGAGTGCATGTAACCTCTTCTGCTCTGGATCTGGGTTACCTCACAATGATTGCTTCCAGAACCATTTATTTACCAGCAAAATTATTTTATGAAACTTATATTATCATCATATCAAAACCAGACAAAGACTCAATAAAATATAAAATTATAGGTCAATATATCTGATGTATATGGATGCTAAAACATCGATAAAATACGGGCAAACAGGATTCAAACATACATCAAATAGATCATCTTCATGATCAAGTTATCTTCATCCAAACATTCAGGGATGGTTCAGCATACACAATTCAATAAACAGAATCCACCACAGACAGGACAGAACCATATGATTGTTAGGTTTTGGAAAAGAAGAGGACCACAAGAGACTACTCTGAAGCAAGAAAAGGAGAAATTTAATGAGATGTAGGAGCTGATGGACTGCTCTCATGAGAGAGAGGTCAGTGGTTTCTCATCAAAACAGGCTGGATTTCTTTCTTTTGTGGGTAGGGGGAGGTGAGGCTGTAGCAGAAAGGGTGTGTGGAGGGGGTCAGTCAATAGCAGGTGTCTCAGCAGGGGGAGTTTCAGTGGTTTTTCGGTTTTTTGTTGGCTGTGATGGACAACTGCAGTTATGATTAGGGTGTATTGTTAAACACTGGAGTCAGGCAGTTACTGAGAAACTAAGGTGATTTAGTTTCTGTTTCTTGGAATGCTGCCTACCAGGTTGTAGTTGCCATGTTGTTGGACAGTAGTGACTCCATCTTGGGGCCCAGTTTGGCCTCCCAATGGTCATTTGATGTCTAAAAAGCTTGTGACAAAATCCAACTTCCCTTCAGGGTAAACGTCCTGGAAAAATTAGGGATACAGAAGACCTGTCTCAACATAAAATTTTCACTAAACACACAGGCAATACCGTGCTAACTGGATTAAAACCTGAAGCATTTTCATTAAAATCACAGACAAGTTACAGATAACCACTGTCTCTATTCCTGTTCAAAACAGTGCTTGAAATCTTAGCTATAGCAATAACACACATAAAGAAGATAAAGTGGATATAAAACAGAAAGAAAATGAAGTATCCTTATTTCAAGATTATATTCTATAAATAAAAGATACTGACACAGCACCAGAAAACTAGAGCTGATATATAAAATTAACACTTCCTATATAAAATGACAAACATTTTGTTAAATCAGGAAAAAAACAGCATTTAATAAATATGACAAAAGAGGTAAAAGGCTCAAAAAGCAAAACCTTTAGGACATTGAAAAACGGCTTTTCATTTCACCTCATTTTATTTTAAGACAACACAAAGTAAGATCTAGTCAGATAGCTAAGGAGGAAATGTTCCCTTGGTAACTTGACATGAAACTTTGTGAACATGAGTTTGATACTCAGAATGGCACATAAAGTTGGAAGTAGAGAACTGACTCCACAAAGACATTCTCTGACCTCCACATACGTGTATGTACACACACACACACACACACACACACACACACACACCATGCACACACACAAAATAATGTTTTTGTTTGTGTTTTTTTTGTCTTTTTAAGATAGGATCTGTGTATAGCCCCAGCTGGCTTGTTACTCACTAAGTAGATCAGCTGCTTCTGCCTTTTGAATGCTGGGATCAAAAGTATGGACCACCACACTTGGCATAATAATATTTTTTTAACATCCATAATAACAGATATTTTATCATGCAAAACAAACACATCAAATTTGAATAACTAGCCACATATGCCTCATGCTTGTAATACTACCCAGAGGGAGGTGAAGCAATATAGTCATGAATTTGAGACCACCCTAAACTACATAGTGAGACACTATCAAAAATTAAAAAAACAAATAGAAAAAAATATGTTCACAAAACATGCATGATTGTGTTGTTGTTTTGTTTGTTGTTTTTTGTTTCCTTTATTTTTAAGACTTGTCTCCCTGTAGTAGCCCCAGTTGATCTGGAACTCATTACATAGATCAACCTATCCTTGATCTCAGAGATCCTCCTACCTCTGATATCCTAATGCTTGGATTAAAGATGTTTGCCACCGTACCCCCAAGCATGCATGATTTTACTCTTTGTTTTACACAAGGTCTCAGGCAGCCCAGTCTTTTCTCTAATTTGCTGTGTAGCAATGGATGACTCTGATCTTCCTGCCTGCATCTCTCAAGAGCTAGGATTACAACTGTGCAATTCCAAGTCTGTTTGTATGTTCATTTTTGGCTAATATGGTGTACTGTTTGAAGAAAAACAGTTTTGTAACATGAAACATGTCTCAGGCATGCTGTGAAGAAATAACAGCTACTCAGTTCTTTCAGGCAGCTCTTAATTATCCTATTCAGAGTTAAGTTATTCAGGTACAGTACTCACAAGTTATAGTAATAACATTTATTTCATATGATAATTTTCAACTTTAATTAGAAACTCATATGCTGTTTTTCACTTGTGAAAACTGCTTTCTTGTTATTTAGAATCTCTATATTCAATCAATATTCAATTAAGCCCTGAAGCTAATAGTTTTCATGAATCAAAAATTCAAAAGCTATTCTCAAAAAAAATCATTATCATTATCATCTTGTTGTTTAATATTTATCGCAGACTATATTCTTCACTAGTTTTGACATTATTTATGCTGGTTACAGAGCTCTTGGTAGAATACCTGTAACAAAAATGAGAAAATTTCCCATTTGCTTAAGCTTGGACAGTCATTAATTTGAAACATGAGTCTCCGAATTAACTCAAATTGTACTGGAAGAAAAGAAACTACAATAGTTAAGCTAAATGATTTCAAAACTTTCTTACCAAATATTTCCCAAGTATATCTTTCCTCTTTAACTTGATATTATTCCCAATTCAATTATTAGTCAATCTAATTATTGAGTGATAACAACCTCCATTGTTCAATGCTGGATCTTGTATTTTGATTTTCCTGGTTAGAATAACATTGATATTCATGTATTCCATTTTCTATGATGTAGTCCCTCCCTTGAAAGTACCAAGTACATGTGAGAAATTCTGCTAAATTCTGAAATAGAAATAGTATTAAAATTAAATAATTATTCAACCAAATATTACTTGTATGGCAATTACTGTATTATCTTCTATGAGACATGCAAAATATAAGACCAGCTTTGAATTAGGACAGAAAAGCACAATGTGAAACAAAAGTAAGCATAGAAATTAGTGAAAGCATGAATTTAAAAGTCACATTATTGGGAAATTTTATTCAAAAACTTGTCATTACCAATATTTACATGCCTCTGTAATATCAACATAAATGTTTTCTTAGACTTCATGATTATACAGTAGAGTGGTGCCTTTCTATGGTTTGTGATCCATTATATTGGAAGGAAATTATGCAGAAAAATTTGTCTATCTCCCAATTCTTTGACAGGATAGTAACTTAACATCATGGGCATTAAGAAACAAGCATGGTGTAGCAGTGTGATACACTGCTAACCTGAGAAAAAATCCAACGTGCTGAATATATTCTATGACTAACCTGACTCTGGCTCTTTTTCTACTATTCTGCCCAATACATAAACTCTGTGCCCTTAGTTTAGTTCATTTGCCTTCAGTTTATCATTCAGCAATTTATTGAGTAGCTTCTTATGTGTCAAAACAAATTGGAATCTTCCCAACTTTCTTTTTCTTCAGAGATTTTCATTGAATTAATTTCTTACTATATGCTAAACATGGATTCTTATATTTAGAGACAAGTATGCCAGTCACCGCTCATCAAAGAAGTTTCTTTGGCAACAGACAGAGACAATTACAAAGTCCCACAACTGGTCACCCAGAAAGAAAAAAAATGTCTGTGAAGTGCCCTACCCTAAGTGACATACAAACAATGGAGCCTGTATATCCAAGGCTAGTGAAACCTAATGGAACAAAGGTTAAAGGGAACATTAGTGCATCTCTCAACTCTCATCAATGAAGCTCTCTCATGCAACAGAGGGCAATGACCAAAAAAGGCCACAAATGGCCAAAGCATAGAGAATAAGAGTTTTCAGAGTTTGGGCCCTTGGGCAGGACTCATATTAAAAACTCCACTCAACAAAGGCTCAGGGACTATTGTGGAAGAGGGTGTGAAATGATTTTAAGAGCCAGGGAAGAAGTGCATAGCCAAGTGGAAAAAAAGCCTTTCCCAAGTTTTTACAAGCTTATCAATGTGCTGTAGCATTTTCAAAGTTAACTGTACTTCATATCTTACTTTTCATCTTTTCTATACATATGCTCATCCTTCAAACTGTTATTTAATTAAAAACAAAAGAGAGCTTAAAAATCGAGACTCTATCTTCTTTCTTTAAGTAACCAACTCAAATCCCACATAAGAATTTGTATCCAGAAAATGTATCTTAATAGATGATTCAATTAATACTGAGAAAATTATGTTGGGAGAAATTACTGAAAATTTAATTAAAAAAATAAAAATTTTAAGTGCTATTAATGAAACCATTAGAATTTATGCTTGTGTGTGTGTGTGTTATGAAAAGAATTTTTCTTTAAAACAAAAAATATAGATCATTGAAGAATAGGGAGCAGAAAGAATGTAAGAGCCAGAGACGGTAAATGAATACAAGGAAGATGTGTTGTATAGACACCGCAGGGTAGTTGTACATTTGAGCATACAGTACCTATGTCAATATTCACAAGAACTATGAAAACCCAAGCCAGAAAGGGGACTAGAATGCATGGGTGGGCAGAAAGCCCCAGCCTTAACTGAGAATATGTTGGCAATTGATAGATATTGTGAGAGAAAGAGTAAGATTTCCTGAATGGTGTGACAATTAATAGGTTGAATCAGGTTCCAGAAGATGGACTCACACCTAGGACCACTTAGGAGTCATGGATTGGCTTACGAAGGGCATCAAACCAGAGTGGCCAGGCATGGTGGTATTTAGTCCTAGCACTCAAGAATCGACAGACAGATCTCTATGAGATCTACGCCAGCTTGATCTACATAGCAGAATTCCAGGCCAGTTGAGGCTATAGGGCAAATCTGTCTCAAAAGAAACAAAAACAAACAAACAAAAAGTACAGGACAGATAATAATGGAGGAAATGAAGGGAGGTAGTGAGGAAGGGAGAGACAGGGGGGAGTGGGTATGAATTTGATTAAAATATGTTGCATAAAATTCTGGGATCAATAAAAGTACTTTATTATTTTTATTTTATGTTTCATGAGTGTTATGCCTGGATATATGTAAGTGCACCTGTGTCATGATATGTCCACAAAGGTCAGAAGAGAGCATCAGCACACCTTGAATTAGAGTTACAGATGGTTGTTAGCCATCATTTGGGTGCTGGGAATTGAACCCAGGTCCTCTGCAAGAGCAGCCAGTGCTCTTAACTGTTCAGCCATCTCTCCAGCCCCCAATAAAATTATCTTAAAACAAAACAAAACCAAGAACACACACATACACAGAAAAACATGCACATCACACAGAGAGATGATGAATGAGCAAGTATCTCTGTAGTAGGATATCAAGCCTTTTGTGTAGATTCCCTAGAGTGGAATACTTGGGGTAATGGATAATCTTATCCATTCTTATTGAAGTAAGATGCCATCTCGAAGAAGTTTTGATTTGCAATTCCCTGATTTGAAGGATGTTGCTCACTTAAAAAATATCTCTCAGCCATTTGAATTCCATCTTTTGAGAGCTCTCCATTTAATTCCTTTCCCCATTTTTAAATTGGGTTATTTTCTTGATATTTAGTTTTATTAGTTCTTTGTATGTTCTAGATACCAATGCTCTGTCAGATGTGTAACTGGTAAAAATACTTTCTCATTCTGTAAGCTATCTATTCAGTAGTGTGATGGTATCCTTTACTATACAATAGCATTTTTGGTTTCAGGCAGTCTATCAATTGTTGGTTTAAATGCCTATTATGTCCTGTTAAGGAAGTAACTTTCTGGGGCTGGAGAGATGACTTGGTGGATAAGAGCACTGGCTGCTCTTGCAGAGGACCCAGGTTCAAATCCCAGCACCCTAATGGCAACCAATAACTGTAACTCTCTTCTGAACTCTGTGAGCATTGCATGACATGGCTGCACTTAATACATGCAGTTATAATATTCGTACACATAAAATAACAGTAAATAAATAAAAAGTAATTTTTAAAAATAAAGTAATCTTCTGGGCCTATAAGTTTCATTGTCTGCTCTATTTTCTCCTCTCTCAGAGGTGTCAGGTCTTTCTTATACTGAACTCCTTTAGGTCTATTTGCAGTTAATTATTATGCAGAATGAGAGATAAGAATCTATTTTCAGTCTTTTGTGTGTAGTTATCCAGTTTGACTACTACTATTTGTTGAAAATGCTGTCTTTTCTCCAATGTATATTCTGTCCTCTTATCAAAATCTGATGGCTGCAGGTTCATTATGGCTCTACTTCTGATAGCTAGAAAATGGAACTGACCTGTGTTCTGTGGTTACCTCAGGTTAAATATTCAGACTGAGTATCTACAAATAAGCAAGAACATATGGTTTTTGTCTTTCTGGGCAAGGGTCATCTTTTTATACTTCCATCAACTTAACCTGCAAATTTCATAATTTCCTTCATCTTTAGAGTTGAATAGAATTTCATTGTATATACCATATTTTCATTATCCTTTAATCAGATGAAAAACATCTAGGTTCACTTTATTTCCTACCTATTGTGAATGATCTGACACTGACTATAGATGAGAATGTGTCCCTATAGCAGGATGACTGACTTAGTAAGATATCCTTCATTGTGCAGGAATGGCACAATCAATGTCAGGGAAACCACCAACAGCAGTCGAATTGGACTAAAGCCAACTCAGTATAAGGTAATTCATGCCTTGTACTGTAAATAAATCTATCCAACTACCTGTGACTGGAGTTTTCATAGGCCCAAAGCAGAACCTACTGCTGCATTTTTCTAAACTAATATAATGTCCAGCTCTAGTCTAAATCTTATCCTTAGACCCACAGTTTAGTGGTTCTCTTAATCTCTTCAAAGAAGCTTCTTCTTTCAGCAGATGGAGGCTACTGCAGAGATCCACAACTGGTCAACATGCAGTGACTGTTATGTACCTATAAGAAACAAAAGGTTGTAAAGGCCAGTTTATGTTTCGATAACATAGTGTTGATGACAGACATCCCACATGAGCCAAGATGGCCTATGTTAAACATTTGAAAGACACAAAATGGCTAACACTGGATTTCTGGAGAGAGTAAATGTAAAGAATAATGTAATCTGCTACTGAATCACTTTTGGCAGAATGTCACTTTTGTGGGATTCTGTGTAAATATGACCTTGAGGTCATAGGCTGGAGCCTTTGGCCTTTGCTAGTCTGCTGTAATATGTGCCTATCTCCACATGGCCTGTATGCTGGTCTACATGAGGGCCTCTCCTGCCTTTAGAGGCCCATATGTTCCAGCATGTGCTTCGGTGTTTGCCAGTGTCAGACTATCTAGCAGGCTACTTTCAATCTCTTTGACCTCCTGTCTTCCTTTGACCCTCCAAATTTCCTAACATCAGAGCTTGGACCTCATATCTGGGATAGAAATCAGGTTTCAACTTCAGGACAGAAATCTGGGAAATGCTGAACTAGAACTCGAAAATTTCTGGGAAATAAACCTAAGGTCCTAGCAGACACTGCTGAGAGAGAAATTGATGGAGCTGGAGAATGTAAACTGGCTGGTTTTGACTGAATGGAAAGCTAATCATGGATATACTTTGTGGGTTAGGAGTGCTGGTGGAAAATTTGAAAGCCTGAAAATGTGGGTATGTGATTTAGTAAATGAGATAATTAAGACCTTTTTGCCAATGGGAAAGCAGTATAGTCAGAATCTGAGGAGCTGGCTCCTGCACCAATGATACAAGAGGGCAAATAGGTCTTGTTGGTGGTGGAGGAGGTAGGAAAAATGGCCTCCATCAACACACATCGCTCTTTAAGGCAGTGGCTACAGGTCGTGAGACCATAGACTTGAGGAGAAAATGTGCTAATGACATGGGTGATAACAGAACAAGTCTTATGCTGGAAACAATGAGCCTCAACACCAGAGCTACAGAGCACACCCCATGCCCAGAAACTGGGCATATTGCAGGTACTGTCTCTTCCCAGGGCCATGAATGGGGTCAAACTTTCCAAATGTAAGGAAGCACTTTTTGCCTCAGGGTCTGCAGCTCCCTCCTTGACTGAGCATATCTTAGGGAGGAGGCTGAGCGGCTAGTTAGGATGCACCCCAGAAGAGACCTAATGTTGAACTGACTATTCATTGATCTTCCATCAATGCGCAAAGTGTTGGCACTTGTTTCCACTAAAGTTGACTATACTTTACTTCATAGAAACCCAGATCTGTTTCCTGGGCTCACTGCATACATAGGTGGCTATGGCAACCACACAATCAAAGTCAATCTAGTAACTTTGAGCAATGGCTGTTTGGTTCCGTGACTGTATAAAATCTCTGTCTCTCAAATAGATGAACATATTCCAGGGCTACATATCTTAGAAGGGCTGGTAATCCTCCAAGAAACCATTTGGGGATTTCAAACTGCCTCTGAGGACTGCAAATGTGGTGGTTAGGGACCACCCTCACTCCCTGCAAGAGCTGGCACCCAAAGGTCTACATGTGCCAAGAATGGTTGCTGAGGGACATGTCAGTATAATATGAGTGACACAAAGCCTACAGTGCTCCCATGTGACCATTGAGGAAAGCAGATAAAACCAAAATAATGGCAATGGACTATCACAAGAATTCGCAATGCTGTGCCATCCATCTGGACCTGTTGAACAAGTTGATTCTGACTTTGGATCATTACCACTCTGTAGTGGACCAATTTGCCTTCATCTGGGAAGGTCTACAGAGAATATATATCATGACATGTTGCCCCAATGATGTATATTTAGCCCGAGAATTTTGTTGTGCTTTTGTGATTCAAGACCAAGCATCCTGGGAATGATTCAAGATGGTTGCTTTGTATCATTTTTATGACATTATACTAAGTTCTGATTTATAGATCTTAGAATCAGGATTTGTGAAACAGACAGCCTACAGAACCTAAAAGCCTAACAAGCCTTTAGAGCCTGAGAGCTGGGAAATCTACTGTTGCTTGACACTATTCCTGGGGAAACATGAACAAAGGTCCACTAACCCCAGAGAGGGAACTGATGACAGACCAAAGTAAGGAAACCACCAAAGTCCAACTTGGTGAACCAATTAATTTTATTTGTGTTACCTACAGGAGTATAAGTGAGGGGTTATTTACAGGAGCAAAAATGACTGAAAGACAGCTGAATCATCAAAAGCCGACCCCAGCATGGGTGAAGTCCAGAAATCTGGAGCATACTGCATAACTTGCCAGCAGTTCAACAGGTTGGAGATTGTCTTTTCCAGCCAACTCAGTTGGTCTGAGCTTCTTCTAGGGAGCTTCCCTTGTCTGCTTCTTACAGGTAGTTTGCCTTGTCTGAGCCTGTTCTAGGCAGCTCAGTTTGTCTGAGAGTATCTTCCAGCTGTCCTAAGGACTTCTGTATGCTTGGGGAAGGAAAGACCTAGTGAATCTGTTCAGTTTCAGAGACTTTCTGAAGCTATTATTTCCTTTAACAATATCATGTTGCTTACCTCTCTTTAGAATATGAATGCTCCATCTTCAGTCTGTTCAGTGTTAGCTACATGATGTGCTACCAATAGTCAAAACCGTGTAATCACTCCTTCCCAACTCAACTTTGGTTCTTTCAGTCCCTATTTGGACAATGATGTGTGTGACACTATTCCTGTGCGACAAGAACAAATGTCAGTTCTCCCTAGTAACTGATGACAGACCAAAGTAAAGATACCACTAAAGTCTAAGTTGGTGGACCAATGAGTTTTACCTGAGTTACATATAGAGAAGTATTGGTGAAGGGTTACATACAGGAGTAGAAATGGCCGAAAGACAACCGCATCACTGAAAATGCAACCCACTTTGGATGAAGGCTCACTAAGACTGGGAAGCTGCAGTATAAAGCACAACTTGAAGACAGCTCAATAGCTTGAAGAGCTTCTTTTCTAAGCAGCTTAACTGGCCTCTTCTTCCTGACAGCTTGGCTGGTCTGAGCTGCTTCTAGGCAGGTCAGCATATCTGAGTGTCTCTCAGCAGTCTCTACGGCATGTATGTGTTTGAAGAAGGAGAAGCTTAGTGAATCTGGTCAGTTTCATGAAATTCCTGGAGCTATTGAATTGTTTATTTTACTATAGCATCCGATTTTCTAAGCAGCTTAACTGGCCTCTTCTTCCTGACAGCTTGGCTGGTCTGAGCTGCTTCTAGGCAGGTCAGCATATCTGAGTGTCTCTCAGCAGTCTCTACGGCATGTATGTGTTTGAAGAAGGAGAAGCTTAGTGAATCTGGTCAGTTTCATGAAATTCCTGGAGCTATTGAATTGTTTATTTTACTATAGCATCCGATTTCTCTCTCTCCCTCTCTCTCTCTCATATATATATACCCTCCCTCCCTCCTCTGTCCCTTCTTCCTTCTACCTCACTGGCTAGTTCACCTTAGTTTTTGTTTTCTTTTGGTTTACCTTTGTTTTTTCTGGCTGTCTCATATACTCACTTTAAAGAAAAGCCCTTCACTTCTTCCTCTGTGTCCTTCTCTGTCGTCTTTGAATGAGCTCCTCTAGGAGCCTGGCTTAGCACCATCTATAAGCAGATGACTCTTACATCCATCTTGCAAATCTAATGTCTCTTCTAAGCCCTGGACTTGTTCCAACTTTGTTTGGCAAGGCCTCCAAAGGTATCTCAAAGGAAGCATGTCCAATACAGAACTTCTGACTCGGCTTCAAGACCATTCCATCTTCTGTGCTTAATACCCAGTTAGTAGCACTGCTGTTCCGCTGAGGGTAACACACCTTCCTTCCTCTCACTCCCCAGACACATTCATCTCTCTTCCTTCACACATATATCCAATGAATTAGCAAACCTCATTTGCTACTTTTGAACTGTATCCAGATCAACCTGATGACGTCTCGTCATTTTTATGGTGACTGCCTTGAGCTATCACCAGTTTCCCAACCGGTCACTCATCTCTCTTTTCTTTCTTCCTATAATCAGCCAAATTGATCTTTTAAAAAACATAAGCCAGGGCTGGAGAGATGGCTCAGCAGTT
>NW_008353893.1:1837968-1841935 GCF_000622305.1 Nannospalax galili | reverse complement strand
ATGATATAGATATAGATATAGATTAAAGATAGATATGGATATATCACATGTTGTATAGATCAGGTCAGGTCACTGACTGCTAGTTAATGACTTTTAGACATGGTAAGGATGCTGCACACATAAAATCCCAACAATAAAGTTACCTAAGCAAGACCTATATGATAACAATACCAAGATAGATATAGATTATAGATATAGATGATATAGATATAGATATAGATTAAAGATAGATATGGATATATCACATGTTGTATAGATCAGGTCAGGTCACTGACTGCTAGTTAATGACTTTTAGACATGGTAAGGATGCTGCACACATAAAATCCCAACAATAAAGTTACCTAAGCAAGACCTATATGATAACAATACCAGTTTACTTGTAAATATACATGGTGGAAGTTTCACAAGACTCCACCATTACGTGAACAAATATAGGCAATCAATCACTGCTGAAAGGGAGAATCAGTTTTTTTCAAAGATGAGCCCTCTGGTGGGTTATTCAATATCGAGTGGTCAACTCAAAATATATGTACTTAATAACAACACTAAAGTGAATCAGTATGTTTTATGTGTGTGTGTGTGTATAAAAATAATAATTATAGAAGAAGATAGATGAAGAGGTCATGAACTTGAGAGACAGTAGGGGTGGACATAGGAGAATTTCTAGGAGGGAAAAAAAGGGGAGAAGTAGGGTACTCATGGATGAAATTCTTAAAATAAAAAATTTAAAATTAAAAAGTTATAAATATCTAAATAATGTAGTCATTACATTATAAAGTATAAAACAGAGAAACAAATTATTTAAAATAATATAATCCTATATTTTTTGCTGCAATTTTATTTCTCACAGATATTAGATTTAAAAAGGGAAAAAATTATGTAGCAGCATACATGAATTAAACTTTGTAATATTTGGATAATTTCCTAATATCTTTTCTCTGTTGTGGATTATTATTTTTATAATAATTAAAAGTTATTGTGTACTTTGTATGAAAATTTTATATATTTGATCTTTTTGAATATATTCATGCATATGCTCGTGTGTGTGCATGAGGCAAGAAGTCAACCTCAGCTGTCATTTCTCAGGTATTGTCCACATTTTTACTGAGATAGTCTCTCACTTACAAGAATCTGTCTAAATAGGCTAGGCTGGCTGTCCATTAGCTCCAGAGAGCCGCACGTCTTTGCTGTCAGTGCTGGGAATAAAAGCATGTGCCACCATGCCTATCGTTTTTTAGTGTAGGTTTTGGACATCAAACTCGGGTCCTTATGTTTATAATAAAAACAGGATATTGAAAATGGTGAGATGATTTGAGGACCAGAGACTTCAATTCATGACCTTGGCCAGAAACCTGAAATGTCCTTGGACTTGTCTTGCCAAAATCCAGAAATGTCTGAAATATTTGAGGACTTCGGATCCTTGTCATTTCTTATTATCTTTTCCTTTTACCTAGAAGCCTTGAAGCTATAAAGGAGAGAGTGATTGAAACTATACTCCAGATGCCTGCAATTGAAAGGCACATGGACACCTTATGAGTGATTTCACTGGACTGATCAGCCCGACCCCCATGTATCATCCATAGAACTTTATTAACCTCTGATGGGGACCCTCCTTAGCAACTATTTTCTTGACATCCACTCTTGCTACATAGATCTCTTTAAGCTTTCACTTATAAACTTATAATAAATCTCTTTCTAAATCTCATCCTCTTACTGTCCATGAAATTATTTCAAGTTCTCAAGAGAAAGAGCGCAGTAGATGCTGGAATACGGTGGGTTTGGTAGTCACAGATTTTCCAGGAAACAGTGTCCAGGTAAAGAAAGCTTCTCTTAATCTCAGTGTATTCACAGTTTCACTTACAGTGTGTTTTGGTTTGAATGAAAAAATGTCCTGTAAGGACTGCAAGTATCTGAACACTATCCCCAGCAGGTGCAATTTCAGGAAGTTTAGAAGGTGTGACCTTGCAGGAGGAAGCCTTTCCCTGGAGGTGAACTTGAGAGTTCCACCTTGCCCCATTTTCAGTTTGCCTCTGCTTCTTGCCTGCTTGAAGATGTAAATGCTCAGCTTTCTGCTGTGGTTGTCTCTGCCACCTTGCCTCCCCACCGTGATGGACTCTTACTTATCCAGAATGGTAAGACGAATAAACTCTTCCTTCTATAAGCTACCTTGGTCATGGTGCTTTATCACAGGAGTAGAAAAGCAATTGATACACAGAAGGCAAGCACTTTAGATTATTATTTATATTATTTGTGCTAGTATATTTTAGTGTGTGCTTATGTGTCATGCATGTGTGCTCGTATGATTGGGGATGGTAGAGACTGACACAGAGTGTCGTCTATCATTTGGCACCTTTGTATTTTGGACAGGCACTCCTGACTGGGTCTACAGCTCAGCATACTAGACTGGCTGGCCAATGACCACCATCTGTGAGTCTCCACCTGTCCAGTGCTGTGACAGAAGAATATCACCAAATATAACTTTTTTTTTTAAGATAGGGTCTTCCTGTAGCCTCCACCTGACCTGAAACTCCTATGCAGATCAATCTGGCCTGAACCTCACAGAGACCTGCCTGCTTCTACCTCCTGAGCACTATGATAAAGGAATGAGCCACCATGCCAGGCTCAGTTTACATCTTTTTCTGTGGGATCTAGGGATCTGAACTAATGTCTTTACTCTTCTGCATTCAGTACTTTATCCACTGAACTAACTCCCTAGCAACCTATGTTATTTTATGGTAGTAGAAGTTAATATTTTGAACTAGAAATTTAGCTACAGGACTGAAATTATGCCACCACTCACAAAATGGCTGAATATGGTGAGGTTAGATTTTATTAATTTGAAGAACAATATATTGAGTCTTAGGCAGTGTGACCTTTGGGGCTGGACACATTGTTCATGGGTAGAGTGAATGCATGCACAAGGCTTGGGATTCAGTCTCAAGTTTGCAAACAAAGAAGGTATGTGTCTATTGAAATAGAATATCAGCATATAAGACAACAAAGACGACTAATGAAACAGTTGTTAATTTGAGCAGTGTATAATAAACTTCTGAGTCTTCTGCATAAAACTTGGCAGATGTTAGACATGATATGCTCTGAAATACTTCCAGATGTCAACGATAATAACTACCTGACAGTGATAAGCATAAAATGAGAGCAGAGAAAATCACTTCAAGGCATTTACTCTATCAAATATCAGCTAGCTGAAACTCTGAGTGAATATAATTGTTGCTTTGATGTTCCCCAGGGTTTGTTGTGGAAAAGAATGTTAAAATATTTCCTCTGGTTTCTAGGAAAATATATCTTGTGCTAAGGAAAAGAAAGTGGAGGATAACAAAAGTTACTGCATTCTGTTATTTTCAAACCACGTATACTGTTACTGTATTCTTTACATGTTCTTTACATTGACGATTGACACAAAAATAAGTGCTACATGTCATTCTATATGAAGGTTTAGTTTTATTTGAGATGTTTACAATTGTCATCTTTGGGGCTCTGGAGAACTCTAAAGATTATACTGGTACAATAAACTTAAGCTGGTAATTACAGTGAAAATCAAATCAAATATTTTGGAAATTTCATACAATATATTTTAAAGGTGTGTATTTAAATGTTTCTCTTGACTGTTTTTAGCTTCCTTTCTTTGGTCATATCTATCTATATATCTATAATCTCTTTATCTATCTATATCTATCTATCTATCATCTATCTAAAAGAGAGATGATATATATAACTTATTCATTAATAATGAAGTAGCTCTTTTAGATTACATTTTATATGAATTTTCTTCAGGAAGTTTTAAGTTGGGAAAAAATCTACAAAGAGAAAAAATTAAAACTAAATAAGCATCTTTTATTTTTTAGTATTTTTACTCTGTTTCCTATTATTTTTATTCTTCCACCACAATTTACACTAAAATTACATTAAGAGACTCAGTTGTTATTTTAGTATCCAGACATGGGAAACG
>NW_008353893.1:1835460-1837764 GCF_000622305.1 Nannospalax galili | reverse complement strand
TTACTCAGTATAAACCCTATAAGACATAAAATTAAACGAGGTTTTAACCTTAAAAATGATTTCCATTTCATTATTAAAATATACATTCTCATACAGAAAAATTCATTTTCAATGCAACTGACATTAAGATGTTTGCACATGTGTTTCTAATCTCTATATATCTGATTACTACTAGTGATGGTCAGTAACTTTCTGAACTCCTTGGCATCTAAGCATAAATATAAAGTCATCAGGCATATTTCAATGGTAATGTTTTTCGCATCTACTAATTATTATTATTTTTAATCATTTTTTAAATTTTTAATAACTAAATTATTAGAAGCTGCATTTCACTACAGATTTAACATATTTAGTAACACACTCCAGAGCAAGATTACATCTCTTTCACAAGTGGGTGCAAGTTTCTAGGTTCACAGTTGAATTAATACAGCTATACAATATTGAACTCAGTATAAGCCCTGTAAGACATAAAATTGAATGAGTTTTTAACCTTTAAAAAGATTCCCATTTCATTTCAGAATATATTGTTCCTTGGAGAAAGACTCATTGTTTTTGCTACTAACACTGAGATGTTGGAGCATGTATCTCTAATCTGTATGCATCTGATTATTACTAGTCATAATCAGTTGCACTTGGATCCTTGGTGCCTGTGTATGTCTATGAAGTCATCGAGTAGATTTCAATGGTAATGTTTATCACCTCTTCTAAAAGACAAATAAACCATTTCCTCCCCAAGTTGGTACTGGTCAGAGTGTTTTGTCACAGCAATGAAGAACAAACTAAGACACCCACTAAAGCCCTCTGATATCCCTGTTTACTGTCTGCTGTGTTGTCAGCATCCCAGGCATTCCCCACTACTTGCCCTTTTGCTGAATCTAGTCAGCCTATCTTGAGGTCTTTGTTTTAGGAGGGTCAGCTGTTCCTCTTCTAGCAGCAATCAGTTGTCAATACTCCTTTAGATAAGATTAGGGTCTGATGTTCATTTTCCCACTTCTATACTGGGTTACTATTTGGGAGTCTCTTTGGTAACCCTGGCCAACAACTCAAAAGAAGCTCTCTCCTATCTGGCATTGTTGCTAATTATGTAGCCTTTAGCTATGCATGTGGACTCAAGAAATTATATTGACCCCTTTAATCTTTGCTTATACTTTCCTTATAGATGTTTAAGACCATACAGTTGGCCAAAATAAACCAATTTATTTTTACTCTTAAGGTCGTTTGAGGATCTGTTCCTCAGGGGTCACATGGGCTTGGGAGGAGCCCCTGGCTCCTTTCTTTTACCAGTTCTGCCTATGTGAAGATAAATCAAAAGTACTGCTTCACCATGGTTGGCTTTGTTTGGAAGCATGGAGGAAGTGATTTCTCTGTGTTGACCCTCCTCTTTGTATACTGGACACTGGTTCAAGTCCATCTGGTGGGAAAGTGTAAATTTTTAAACAAAATTTTTCTTATTCAGCATAACAAATCTCTTAATATATTACTTATTTAAAAGTGAACAATTTAGTTTTCCTTATTCACTTACTTTTTACCCTTCTTCTAGCTTTTTATGGATGAGTTTTGCAATTTTATAGATATTAAAACAGCAGGCACCACACTGAGGATCATAAAACTCTGTGAATTTCCATCTTTAGCAATAATTCACATTTTTTCATCAGAACAGAGCAATAAAAGCAGTGAGAAAATCTTAATAGGATATATAGCTATTTCCAGCCCTGAAGGCTGAGTTTTGTTTTCTTTCTCTTTTTTTTTTCTTTGAGCTCAACCTGCCACTTTGTGGGGTGTGTGTGTACATGTGCATGTGTGTGTGTGTGTGTGACTCACTTAGAAATGTCTTTATCTTTGCAACTTTGTAGAACCAGAGAAAGAAAGAAAGAAAATAGAGAGAGAGAGAGAGAGAGAGAGAGAGAGAGAGAGAGAGAAGGGAATTAAGAAAATATTTTATAGAAGTTTATGGCTCCTGAATTGTAGACATACATAAATTTTTACTATAAGAAGATATATAAAGGAATCATTTGAAGTACACTGATATACACAATAGAAAATTAGAGACAATGAAATAAAAATCAGAGCTGCTGCTTATTTTGTTGGTAGGTCCATAGTATAGGAACTCAACACTCAAAAATTTATGTATTAAGTACCACAAACTTAAGTACCGCAAACTTATTTGGACAATAAAACATCAGTTTTACTAAGAGAAACCTCAATACTATAAAAAGTATTAAAGTATTGTATCATATAAAATTTATATTGTTGGAAAGTCACAACTGCATAAAGCATACCCTCCAGGAAAGGAAATAATCCAGA
>NW_008353893.1:1830827-1835085 GCF_000622305.1 Nannospalax galili | reverse complement strand
AACATTAAACATTAAATCTTAATGCACTGTAGTATACTCTATACATATTTGAAATGTCAAATCATATGATAATAAGTGAAAACTTCTATTGTTTACAAGCACACTGTAGTGTTTTATATAAATATTAATATACTTGGATATATACAAAACAATTTTTGGAGATAATCTATAGCTCTGTGAGTAAAATAAATAAATATTTGAAGTCAAAACATTAAATCTTAATGCACTGTAGTATACTCTATACATATTTGAAATGTCAAATCATATGATAATAAGTGAAAACTTCTATTGTTTACAAGCACACTGTAGTGTTTTATATAAATATTAATATACTTGGATATATACAAAACAATTTTTGGAGATAATCTATAGCTCTGTGAGTAAAATAAATAAATATTTGAAGTCAATGTGATTTTTGAAAAGTGAAAATACCAATTTTCAGGTTAATAGTATTAAACTGTATATAATTCTCCACACAAAAAATTAAATATATGTCTATATAGTATACACTTAGTACCTTAGTCTATTGAAGATATTTATATTCATTTCTTGTTTATGCTGCATGAGTTCAGTTTATTAATATGCCTGACTTACATCTTGCTTAAAATCCTTGTTTCATTCACTTATGTAGACTTGAATGCAGGTGATCATTAAACTTTTTTTTTAGAGAAACACCTAATGTGTTGCCAAAAATGAGCTAGACTTCTTCATAAAACACAGAGAAATCAAGAGCAGCTAATATTTCAATAATCTTTTTTCTTATATCAGAAAAGGAAAATGAGTAAAAAACATATCAACACATTCATTTTTCCTTATTATAAATGTATAACTTTAAAACAATATCGTCATCAAAATTTAATATTTAATCACCAGCAATGTGTTTGCTTTCCTGCACTTGTGTTTGTGTTTCTGTTTATGCGTGTGTGTCTGTGTATCTGTGCCTTTGCCTGTGCATGTACTTGTATAATGGTCAGAAGCACGTCTATAATTTCCTTTTTCCATATTTTCATTCTACAACCTTTCTTCAGCATGCCTCAAGCTGTCAGCACATATACTTCTAACCTTAAAAACATTACCAAAATATGACAATTATTTTAGAAGCTTCTTGTGTTCTCCTGTCAAGCTAATACCAATATTGGATTCTAGCTTCGGATCCTGTGGAAGTTGGTTTCAGTTGTCAACTTGAAACACCTGAGAAGTAGGAACCTGTTTAGAGAATTTTCGCTATCAGATCGGCGTGTTAACATGTCTGTGGAGCATGTACTTGAGTGCTGTGTTATATGGGAAGGCTCAGGACACAGCGGGTGGTGCTACTTCTGGTCAGGTAGTCATGGGTTCTGTAAGAAGCATGCTGAGCACAGCCCAGGGGAGCAAGTCAGTAAGTAGCACTCTTCCATGACCTTTGCTTTAGTTCTTGCCTTCAGGTTCTTGCCTTAAGCTCCTTCCTCCAGTTCCCTTGAAGATGGACTGAGAACTGTAAGCTAAATAAAACCTTACCTCCCCAATTACTTGTGATTGGTCTTTGCCCATAGCAACAGAAAGCTAATTAACACAGGACCTGCCTCTTGATTAGAAACTGATGCCTGCTATTTAAAATCCTTCCTTCTACCCCTCTCTCTTTGCATGTGGAAACACTCAACAATTGGGTTTATTCTCTAACTCCTCAGATTTTGCGTACTCCTATCTAGTAAACTATTCTCTAAGGGGAGCTATTAGGATTTATCTTCTGTTAGTCTTGGCTCTGTGTTTCGAACAAATGGTCACCCCAGGGAAAACTGTGTATCTTTCCTTTTAGAGCACCCATTTCACTGCCTTTGGTGCTATAGAAAAATCATTGTAAAACGATTTTATGTTTTGTTCCTTATCCTGCTCATAAAAGTTCTACAATTTTGAAATGCCAACAATACATTTTAATGATACTCTGGTTATTTCAGTTTTCAATTTTTTATTTTGTTGTAATTTCATAAACCTTTAAGTTACAAATAATAATTTTATCCATACTCAGCTTATTCTGTTTACTATAACAGATTCTCCTCAGTTTATATCAAAGTGGGAGACTTTATGTGCTTTTATATTTCAGAAAATCATTGATATATCATAACTTATTCAATTAAAACTTGCATTTTCCATGTATGCTTATTTCAAAATATAAAATGGAAACAGATATAATCACCTAATCTAAAAGCTATAACTTAGTCATATCTTTAATATATAGTTGACCTCATGTTTCCTTTTGTATTTTCTTATAGCTAACCATTTATGAAATTTTTGATTTTCATTTTTCCCAAGCCTTCTAAAATAGCTTAATTTTGTTCATCTAATGATATTCTGTTCTGCTTTGCCTTTGTAAAACTTTAATATTTTAGTACAGTCATACTATGTATTTTTCTGCATGTTATACTTGTAAGTCATCCTATTAGAAGGAAAAATTACCATTTTTAAGTAAACTTGTTTAATCACATATTTTTAATAGAAATTTGCTCTTAAATGGGGAAATAAGTCAGTTTTTAAAATAAGGGGTATTTTTGTGGTGGTTACTGCTACTTCACTTCTATTGACTTCCATGCCTGCAAGTTCCTACCTTCTAAATCAGCTGGGGAACAAGCATTCCACACAATATCCCATGTAAGACATTTCAGATTCCAGTATAAAACCCCAAATTGTAAACATTTTATGTAACAAACAGAAAACTCTTTAATAAACTTCAGAAGTACCATTTCAAAATATGCATTTTCTTATTAGAACTTGAGATAAGCCTTCCAATTTAGTATCAGTGTTTTTTGTCTGTTATCTCACTTTGTGTTTTTTTCTGCGATATATGTGCCTTCTTTGATCTACTTTTTCTAGTTTCTTCTATCAGCAGTCAAAAGTCCTTCACTGCATGCGTACTGAACTATCAATAATTGATATTATGAAATTCCTACAGATGTTCTACTTTTATAAATGCCATAAAGCAACAGTGAATTTGATATAAATAAGTAAATACCTACTAGAACTTTTGCTGGTTGAAGTATAATATGCCTGGAATGGACTCTTAATTTATATTTTTATTTTGCTTTGTTTGAAGTTACATTATTTTTCAAACTTTCTGTGTGCTTTGTGAATTCACTGTGAATGGCCATAGATTTAAAGAAAATCTTTGCTATCTGTACTCACATAAAAATGTCCCTTCAGGATATGTTAGAATTCTACAAATAACAAAGATAGGCACTTGTATTAGGATGAATATCTCAAGGACCTTAAAACCAAAATGTTGCACAGTAGTATGGAAGAGTGATTTATCTCAACTAAAATAAATTTAAAAATGTTGAAGGGATGATTATAATACAGCATTTCTAAATTTCTAAATTTGATGATACTGAGAAGGCTAAAGGCATGGGGAGGATGAAATGTACAACACAGAAATAAAGGAAACCTTGGAGAGGTAGGAATTTTACTTTTTCTCATTAATTAATGTTTACTTTCTCATGGGAATCCATCTAGTCTTAGGAAGCAATTTTATTTCTTTAATTTTACTTACAAACATATGCTATGTTTGACCTACAATGGATGCTAAACATATATTCTTGAAGAAAATTGAGAAATACTCTTTCTCAAGGTTCGTACCCTACTTCAACTTTCTTTTCTTTTATATAATGCTTGGGGATCAAAACTAGAGACCCATACATGTGAACCTAGTGTCTATCCTTAATCAACCCCCCAAGCTCATCTCGGTGTTAAAGAGAGACATCAATTACTGAGTTGAAAATGGGTCATATTTAATATAAAATATAGCCAAAGAATTTCCCAATATTAAAAACATTAGTCCAGAGATTGGGTGAATTTCTAAACAGCAAATATTGAGTTCAAAATTGTATTTAGCTTTTTTCACACATAATCACACAAGTAACTACATATATGCTTTATTACTGGATGAAGAAGCCTGGTACATAAACATGTTCTCATCTTCTATAAGTTATTCTTTCAGTTTAAATTTATTTGCTTGGGTAAGTCAAGTGTGAGAGTGGGTAATAGAAAATTAAATAGAAGTGGATGGAGAGTATATTTTAGAAATGTTATATTTAGATTATTCTACTAATCTTATATCTAGAGTGGAATTTTACCTGACAAGGCAAGAAATCATAACAACAATGTCAATAAAACCACATTTATATATGGTATAGAGAATACAACTACTGACATCAATAAAATATGACTTCTTCTGATTTAAGGATGTATCTATGTAATATATTAGAAAATACAATAGGAGTTATAACTT
>NW_008353893.1:1807807-1830808 GCF_000622305.1 Nannospalax galili | reverse complement strand
CCTACTGATATATTTTACCGCATAAATAACTTTGACATGGAGTAAATTATCACAAAATATCTAAACTAATTGAAAGGAATACATTTTATAGGCTAACTGAATACAATGTACAACAGTGAAATCAAAGATTATACATAGAGTCAAGGGCATAATGCATTCAGACGTGACTTCCCTAACAAACAGCTGAAATAAGAAACAAAAGAATGACAGAAAGTGTTTGTAATGGATTTGTACATTTAATGATATCAAGGCGCTAAATTGTTAAAATACTTTTTAAAAATATTCTGCAAATATTTATAATCTTAAAATTATTGATACCTATTGACTACGACATTTGTTCAAATATATCTTAAGATATAGCCTGCGATGCAGGCATTAGTTTTCTGGAAAACATTATTACTTTTAATTTAATTTGCAAAAAAAAATATTGCTGTTACAAAAAGCCATATTTACTCGATTTTCATGTGAGGTAGGCTTTTTAAATTCAATAAATATTTATTGAATTTCTTCTTTTTTCCATGTAGATAATGTTGCAAAAGTGGAATGAAAGCACAGAACTTGCCTTTAAAGAAATCATGAACATGTCTGCTTTGCCTCAGTCTATTTCTGTCCTTTGATCCTGACATTCTGTGCTTTTTCAATGGATTTTCTTCTGTCTGTATTTTAAGTTTTGTATTCACTAAAATTATTTAGGAGTTTACTTAAATTCCAGAGCTAAGGGATATAAGTGCACTGATGTGTCAGAAATATTTTTTAAATCCAAAGTCCATCCTTCACTTTGCAAAAGGTCTGTGTAGTCCATCCCTTCCTCAAATGCACAGATTACAGGGCAGTTGTAGGCACATGAGCAGGCCCTAAATGTCCTCTGAAAATGATAATTGCCCTCATTCAAGCTCTGTTCTTTCAATCTGGATCCCAGTATTTTTCATATTATATATTGTGTAGTGCAAAATTATTGTGAAATATCAGGTTTTCCAAGAAGATAGCACTATAAACTAAACAGATACTCCCAAGCTGTTGGTATATACCACTCTGAGTCTAGTTGTTGTCAAGATCAACTTCAGTGTTTGTTTTGGTGGATCAGAAGATATATGACACATAGCAGTCTTAAGAAAATGCTACACTTTAGGAAAAGCTACTTGAGTGAATTTGCAATTCTGTTTTAAGTCCTTATAGGAAAGACTCAGAATATTTAATGTTTTCCAAAAAATGTTTTTGAACAGTTACATTGATTTATTTGTACCTTAATACATCATGTTATTGTCTGTGTTGGCTTAAATGTTCTCCCCAAATTACTTCTTTCTTCTTTTCTTTCTATTTCTTGAGCATGGAAACAGGCAACAGCCTGTACAATATCTGTGCGTATGTTTTCCCTGTCTCTTTCAATTTCTCTCTCTCTCTCTCTCTCTCTCTCTCTCTCTCTCTCTCTCATAATATATATGCATTTAATTCCATTTTTAGCTCCTCTTAGGGAATAAAGCCCAATTTTATTGCATTAAAATGAATTCTTCCAGTATTGTGTAAAATGTAGGGATAATATCAGTAACTTGGAAGTCATACTTACAAAGAAGTATGCCACAGACATCATATTATAATTTGTGTAGACTATGACACTATCAATAAAGCTGAATTTGAAAATAAGTATTGTTACATGTATCAAATTACAATGATAAAGATGATACAGTTCTGGTGTTATTAAAACCAGTTGTGCAGCCTTGAAAGTGGAAAGTAAGTGGTTGGCTAAATTATGTTAAGTCAACATTTCACTCATCAAATAAAACCTCCAGACTCTTATGCTAATGTTCTTTGAATACATATGCCCAGTAGTAGAACTTCTATATCAGTAGTGGAGAGAGTCCATGTATATTGAAATGATTTTATTAAATTAGTATGATGTCATTATAGAGCTACACATCAAATAAATTCATATCTGTAAAAATAAAAATAGATAGATATTGAAGCATGAATGTATAGCTACCCATGGGTAAACAAAAATGAAATATATAAGCCCAGACTATTAAGTGAGTTTTTTTTCTGTATTGTTGGAATGTAAGATTTCTCTGTTGGTGTCAGTTTTTAACATTTACTTTCATTTATTCATATTCATCTGAGACTAATTAAAATGAATTGTCATACACTAAATATGTCTCTTATATCTTGTACATGTTATTTGTAGTCAGTTTTTAAATAAGGGATATAGTGCATATCCATTTTGATCAATCCAGCAGTTCTAATTGCAGTTCTAATAGTCATTGAACCATGACTTCTGTGATGTTGCAGCTGTGCTCTGTGAAATTTATAAAACAATTCTCATCTATTCATTCATCCTTAACCAATGTCAAGTGTATGGTTCACAATCATCATTGCACTGCTCTGACACAGTCACAGCCCATCAAGTTGAATGATCTACTTACTAAAATATCAAGTTGAACTCTGAAACACCATAGACCTCAACTATGCTGATTCCCAATTAAAAGTATTGGGTCTGTTGCTTGGAGTAGTCAAAAGATCTAAGTGTGTCCTCTGCTTTCTCATACGCCTCATCCAATGCTTTGTACAAAAAGAAAAGGATAGATACTCTTAAAACATAAATCATATCACATTACTCTGTTATCACATTACTCTGCTTCTTAATCTATTTTATTTAGAAGAGAAATATTTCTTCCCATGACTTGTAAGACATTACATCTTCTGAGCTTCAGAGAACATCACAACCAATGCTTCATACTTACATCTACTTTCAGCGTCCATATTATCCAAGCTCCAAGAATTTGAGTCTTTTTATAAAATTTTCTTTCTGCTTAAAACTGGTACCTATGGCTTTTTCAATTTTTCCATTCCATCAGTTCTCGAATAAATATCTCTTCTTTGAATATTCCCCAAAATTGTCCTGAATGTGTTAAATATTTTAACTTTACACTCTGTATCGCTGTAATTTCTTCCTTTCTTAATGGTGCTGTCTATGCTTTATATTATTGGGTTGGCATTTTTTTTTAATCTCTTCCCTTTGAATTGCTAACTCCATAGAGTGGCAACTAGATTTGTTTATATTTTTACAAACAGGACCTAAAACAATGTTGGCAGGAAGTAATCAGTAAATATTTTCAATAAATAAATCACTTTATCTAAGGTGATTATTTTACATATCCCATCTTATGTCAGATGGTATTTTATTAACAGGAAAATCTTGTTTACTTAATGGCTTTGTTGAATCTGAAACCAGTGTACTTTTTTTGTGCGTGCCTCTTCTTATGGCTAATAGAATTCATTAGCAAGTTAGTTTCTAAGAATTATGAGTATATTTGAATTTTATTTGAAGTTTAGAGGAGAATGAAATTTATGTCATTAGTATAATTCCCTCTAACACCCCTCTGACAAGAAATGTAAGAGAGTCACTCTGAAAAGTTGGATGAATTTGTACAGACAAATGATCTCCTGAGAGTAGAGAAATAGGCATTTATATTCCAATGTTTAATGCTATGAGGGTATCTATTATGAAGAAAACTTCTCTCCAGGAGGCACGTCAGCACTGCACAGGGTAAAAAACAGTGAAGGACATAGAAAGGGTAGAGCATAATCCAAGATCAGCACCAGGTCCAAGGACAATTGAGAACAGGCTGGCTCTGGCATTTGTGCCTACTTCTGGGAGACTCTGCAGCGACAATCACCCTGGCAAAGCATTCACTTTGGCATGGGATTCATCATGGAAACATCCACTAAACAGTCACCATCTGTTGTAGGAGACTGACTGCAATCTACAAGGGGTGGGATCATCTTCTGTTGAAAGGCCACTGAAGTAAATGAGATCTGAGGACCAAAGATACAACAGTGAGCAAGGTTCTGTTGGACTGTGCAGTGCTATTTTTCTATAGAAATTATAACAAAAGTACCAAAAGATGAAATCTGTCTGACTAGAAAAACATCCAGCACAAATCAATTGAGTGCAAGGGTGTCCTGACCCACAGGACAGTCAACGTGGGTACCTGGAGGGAGGAGAGGGGACAGAAAGGGACAAGTGACGTGAAGAATGGAGACAAGACAGGCTTTCTGATCAAGTCTCATTTATTGAACATCTACACAAAGTTTTTATAGAGAGGGAAAGGGGAAGTTGGCAGGGATAAATCCATTGAGGCAGAGAAATTCTATTAACAGAACAATTATCATAATTACACCACACCAATTGATCACAGAGTAAATTCCATAGTAACACCACAATTCTATAGTAAGGCCATAAATCAATTATAAGGTCACACCTGCATGATTACGAGGTAATGCAAAGATGTCTTCCGACATTTCCCCCTTTCTTTTTATATTTTTTAAAGATGAAGTACATGCCAAGACTGGGATGGAAAGACTGTGCCTGTCTTAGGTTGTCCTCTGCCAGAGTGAAAGCCATTGGGGGTGGCCGGCATCCCGCTTCCCTCTGAGAGGATCTTACCCGTCACTGGCTAACCGGCCTCCTGAAAGCTCCTGTCAGTTGGCCACGGCCTTGGGGAAGAAATGGGAAATACCACTGTGGCACAGTGTCACTGAGAGAGAAATATAACTGCGGTCCGGAGTCTGGAACCAAATCATGGTCAAGCTGTGTGTAATTTGAATTTTGAATTTAGTGATATTGGCAGTTACCTTTACCCCAACCTGTGCTCTGTGCTGAGGTTAGAGGCAGAGCCTAAGTCCCCCTCCAAGCAAACAAAAGGACCCTAAGGGGACATACAGTGTACAGCATGGAAGGGCATTATACAAATGATTAGAACAACGGTGCACAAAGCATGTGGAACAATTAATGAATCATGGAGAGAATCATAGTATCACAGGCAAAGTGAAGAGAGAACGGTGGGTGCCAGGCAGTGAAAGCAGTCCATAGGAAACATGAACAGAGTCCAAAAACCCAGTCCAAAAATTGGGAACACAGGATGTGATGATGGATGGTGTAGTGGTGACACAGGTGGCATAGAGTCTGGAGATGTTGCAAAGTGGATGGGGCATTTAGGTACCCAACATGTATTGTCAGCATTCTGTGGAAAAAAAAACATAAACATGCCTTCTTCCCTAAATGAGGATAAGGGAGGATGTCACAATTTATCAGCTGTAGAGTTACCTAAAGGTAAAAACAAAGAGGGCACAAGGACAGTTAGTTTGGTAGCAGTGACTGGAGACTGCCAGGAGCATGATTTATAGTGCCTTGACCCTGTGGAGCAAAAGAGGTACGTATGTACCAAGCAGGTGTCCAAGGTAACATACAAGAAACAAAACGACAAAAGAGGGAGGACACACACCTTAGTTTTAGAACATTTAAGAGTAACACAAGACTACTATCCTCAGGCCTCTCGGAGTAAGTCTATAGCGCAGCTCTCCGTGCCGGGACTCCCTAACCCACATTCACCTTTCCATCCCTCCCGCTGTTCTATACTCCTAGTTTGGGCCCTGAGCCATTCCTAGTCTTGGGGCCCCAGACACCTGGGAAACCAATACTGCTTCCTGATCCTTCTAACCCAGACCAACTCAGTACCTTTCTTGGGCTCCAGGAGCACTGCTTCTGGTCCTGGTCCCACCCTCACCTCTCTCTGCTTCCCTGGGCCTGCAACACCGGCTAACTCTCCTAGCCTGCACCACTATCCTCAGGCCTCTTGGGGTAAGTCTATAGCGCAGCTCTCCGTTCTGGGGCTCCCTAAGCCACATTCACCGTTCCATGCCTCCTGCCGTTCTATACTCCTAGTTTGGGCCCTGCTTTTAAAATGCCATTTTTCAAAGACAAAGCCCTACCAGGCCCAGAACATAAATGAGGAACATTTTGTAACTGGTACCAACAACCCAAATTGAAACAAAACATGTTGGGAATGGCACCCGATGCAGATCTGCAAAAAGCACAGTGTTGAAAACGTGTGGGCATGCTAATTTTACGTCCCAAAGCATCACTGTGGACGGCCCTGGTCAGCATCCTGAACAGCCCTCATACTGTTCTCAATGTTCTTGGATCAACCTGTGGCAGAATTTGAATCTTCCAATCCTGCTCTCGCAGGGGCAAGCATGATTGATCTGGATCCAGGTCAACCTTTAAGAAACCCAAGGAGACTGACCCCTGAGGTGGAAGCCTTTTTAGTCAGACAAATCCTGCATGCCAAGGCAATAAAACATGCAGGCTGCTCTCAGATCTTCTCACAGGGCCAGAGGGTCAGTCTGAACCTGGAGAATTCTTGAGAACAGAAGTTTGTGAGAACTAGCATGAGTCTGAACAGAAAGGACCAGTTTCTGCCCTGAGTCAGCTTTTTACATTTTTAGCCTATATTATATTAGTTTGAAACAGCAAGTAAGAGACATTAGGCAGAAAACATCTTTTAGATCTAAAGAACAGGATTAAGTCTGAAGTGAAAGGGGCACAATTTCCCTCCAGAGTTAGCTGTTAGCATATTTAAGCAGCCTAGGTTTTCAGAAATCATAGTATACATCATACAAACACTTACAATATTTACACAAACATCTGCCACACTTTTTTCTTCAGGAGGCAGAGGACCAAGAAACCTGCCAAAGCTTTTATGTGTATTATTAACCATTGTTGATGCCCACTGGGGCCTGAGAATTATGTTGAAAAGCATTGTTATGGAGCCTCTCAGGCATAGCCTGAGACTGGTTTTTTCTCTCGCCTTTTTATTAAAATATTTTTATTTTATTTAATAATTAGTATCTGCCAATCTGATTTGTTAAAGCAATAAAAATAACATTTACCAATTTAAAAGTTTTGAATTATAGTTTACAAAAATATCTCAAAGACAAAAAAATATTTTTAACTTATACAGTGAATTGTACAGGCTTTTTATCACATTATAGAAACCGAGACCTTACATAGACTCACACTGGATGTCTCAGTTTCAGACACAGTCAGTGAACACAGAACACAAGAATCATATTTTAAATGTCAAAGGGAAGGCTCCTTTCCAGAGATAAAATATTGTATACCATGAATTACTCGTGGAACAATTGGCAGTAATGAAGCATTGCTAGTGCACTAAACAAAAATACATCCTTTCAAATCTGAGTCAACAATTGTTATAAGTTTTTATAATGTCCTTTATAAATTAGAAAATAGGAATGTTGGGGGCATCATATTTTTGAGACACAGTCTGCCTGTAACCCAGGTGACCTCAAACTTACAAGGCACACCAGCCTAGCATGAACACATCAAAATCCCATCCATTTTTGGTTTGTTGATTTCTTTTAGCTGTTTCTTTACAGTTCCTTTTAACTGACCCGGAGGACTCCCTTGCCCATTAGCATATTAAAGTTGGGCCATACTGGGCTACAGTGGTTTTTAACTCTTTCATTTCTGAGAGTTTAAAGGGGCAATGTAGCTGTGTGAAAACAGAGCTCTGTAGGGTGGGGAGAGCCACACCTTGCAGGGAATGTTTACTTTTAACTGATGGGTCTTCAAGACCCGCAAGCAGTTTTTGCTTTTGTTGTTCTAGGGCTAGCTGTTCTTTTAATAGAGGCACTTCATTTCTTAATTGGGTAACGAGGGGAGAAGAGGGGAATGCCTCGAGGGCAGGTAGAACTGTTGGGAGAGGATAAGGAGGGGGAGTGGAACATGCCTCAAAAGGAGCCGTGGGCGCAGTGCCAGACTGGGGTGTCGTGACATCAGCGCTGAACTTAGAGTTAGGCTCTGATTTAACATGTTTAGGATTTGAAATCCTATGCTTTAAGGCAGCCTCCATAGAGGTTTCATTTGAATCTATTAGTTCCCTGATTAGGTTCCAGTAGGAAAAGGCTGTAACAGGAATTTTCTCGGGCCCAAAGACCTTATAGTAATCTTCTAAAGCATTCTTTACTCTTTTCCATCCTTTAATATCTATTATTCCTTCTTGGGGGAACCAAGGACAGGTTTCTTTAATAAATTCAAAGAACCGAAATAAATCCTCTATTTTAACCTTTACTCCTCGCATCCATAAGGCACGTGCAATTGCCAAACATAAATTTCATGCCTGCTTAATTCTTGTCCCATAATCAGACGTCGGTACTTACTTCTGGTTGTAGCCGAGGCAGGTTCCCGCGGCATGTCCAGAGTAAAGAATTCTTGTGGAATGCGTTCATTGGGGACGCCTTCTTCCCTCACTGGATCCTCCGTATCCAGCCCTCACGCTGGGCGCCTGATGTCCCAACCCGCAGGACAGTCAACGTGGGTACCTGGAGGGAGGAGAGGGGACGGAAAGGGACAAGTGACACGAAGAATGGAGACAAGACAGGCTTTCTGATCAAGTCTCATTTATTTATGGAGACGGAACAGTTGATCAAGTCTAGAGAGGGGAAGGGGGAAGTTGGCAGGGATAAATATATTGAGGCAGAGCAATTCTATTAACAGAACACCATAGTAACATCACAATTCTATAGTAAGGCCACAAATCAATTATAAGGTTACACCTGCATGATTACAAAGTAGTACAGAAAGTTTCTTAGGCAGTTCCATGAGAAATGAGGGAGTCTCTCAAGCGGTAAGTGCCCGAGTTAGAACAACATGTTTGTGTGAGGCTTTCAGGTATAATCATCTGGTTAATCTCAAACCAGGTCAGCCTTGATGTCTGAAAAACAGCTTTGCCAGGAATCAGGTCTTGCTATTTCCTGGAGTGGGGGCCTATGGCTCCCGACACAAGGGTACTGGGAAAATAGGAGAATATCTATATGCAGATTTTCCTTATATTTTGGCCTAATAAACAATATGCTTTTATGAACAGCTGACACCATCGATATTCAGTTGTTTCCCACTGATCTGTTACCTTTCTGTCCACATAGAATTTATTTCCAACTACCAGTGTTTCTTCTTAACAGATATCTGTCTCTAATTACTACAGTGGATTGTTGCCAACTACAAGGGAAGGCAGAAGTAGTTGAAAAAAAAGAAACTCCTGAAAACTAGCAGTCCACCAAGGGGAATTTGCAGACAATTATACACTCTAACTCCTACACTTATCAAGATAAGCAAAGAAGCAATGTGTTCTCTACTGGTGCAAAGAATTGGTACATCAGATTAAGTTCCAATTTCTTAAAGCTTCTTAGTATTTATTGGTTTCTCTCCTTTACTTGTCTTTCTTTCCTAGATCACTATAACATTAAATGAGCATCAATTTATTAACATATTCTCCCACAATCCTCAAGATTTATAAGCATGAAAACAAAGAGCAGGGTTATGCTCTTTAGGAAAGCTCTAGGGAGGAATACCTCTTGCTTCTTCCTCAAACCCAACAGTTACTAAAAATTCTTAGAAATCTCTTATAGTTTTCTAATGACAGCACTTGAAACTTTTTTTTTCTATCAGTTAACTTCTACCTGTTTGCCTCAACTCTGTGTACCCAAATATCCCTTGCCATTCACTTAAAATGACACAGGTTATAGCATTTAGAGCACTTAACAAGCCAGTGTGATCCCATCTTGATTTCATTTCCAAAGACTTCATTTCCAAATAAAATTATATTCAGGGTAAACATAAATTTGGAGGAGACACTGTACAACTCACTAGTAGAATTTTACCTACATCCACTGATTCTCAGGATCATCTCTCAAAGACAAAACTCAATTTTAATCCATGTATGGGAGACCTCATCTCTGTCTAATGACTTAAAATGTTATTAGAGGATGTAGACATATCAAAATGAAATTTTCCATGTCCTCCAAATTCAATACATGAGCCAGATTCTTCTTCACTATGGTCGTGAGTCAGAATGTATTGTTATTGTTCGGGTTTGATAGGGGTAATTATAGCACTGACAAAATAGAGAGTTTCAGTTATTGGATTCATTTTCATAATGTTACCATATTTTCACAATGCCACCTAGAACTATATGATTCTGGTATATGGGTTATCTAAACATAAAACATGAAACAACAACAAGAAAGTAAGATGACATCTAGATCGTAAGTATAATTTTAAACAGAAATATCAGAATGAACTTGGAATCCCAAAGCTGAGAGGGTAATAAACTCAAGTACATTCATTAGGCAAGAAGAGTGTTCCAAGCAGCTGATTTGGAGTTCCAGGGACTCTAAGAATAATTTCTCACTTAAGGAAATAAGGAAAGCACTAGTGAGGGGGTATTAACATTGTCGAAAATCCAGTGACAATTATTTCTTGCAGATTGAGACTTGTATTAGGTACCTGTTACTGTGATTCTTTTTTTATATTTTTGTTTGTTTGTTTGTTGATGTTTTTTGTTTGTTTTTTACCATGAACAAGGCAACGTATAGAAGGAGAAGTTTATTTGACTTAAGGTTCTGGAAGGGTAGGAGTCCATCATGGCAGAGAGGCATGGCAGCAAAGTAAGCCTGTGCAGAAAGGTGAGAGCTCACATCGTTAAGTACAAGCACAGCAATACCCAAAGAGGAAGATTGGAAGTGGGGTAGACTATAACTCTCAAAGCCTACCCCCACTGACATACTTCCTCTAGCAAGGCCACAGGTCCTGAAATGTGTCACCATCTTCTCCAAACAGTACCACCAATGAACCAAAAATTGTTCTTTGGTTCAAATGGTTGGAGCCTGTGGTGAAAATTCTCATTCCAAATGTGATATTTCTCTTTGGCTCTGATAAGCTCACAGCCATATCATAGGGCAAAATGCATTAGTTCAACTTTAAAGGTCCCCATAGTCCTTCACAGTCTCAATACTACCCAAATGTCCAGAGTCGAAAATCAGTTCTGAAACTCAAGGCAATCTCTTAACTACAAGCTCCTGTAAAAGTGAAAAATAAATTATAAACTTCCAACATACCATGGAACAGAATATACATTTCTTTCTAAAATGGAAGAATGTGGTCTTAGTTAGAAAATACTAGACCAAAACAAGCCAGAAAAACAAGAGGGCAAACAAAGAATCCTGTAGGTACTTGTCAGTGTCTGGGTCTTTAGTTCCATAGGGCTTAGATTACTCTGGGCCTCTAAATTTGCTGCCTGTAATACATATAACTTTCTTGGGGTGGCACCACTCCCTATATTCAGCTCTCCTTGGTGGATGTGTCACAGCTCTGAAATCTCCAGTACGTTGGAGGCTCCACCAGATCCCAAGCTTCACTTTAATAGTTTCATGCAGTGGCTGTCGGGGCCTCATGGCCTGTCATGGCATTCTTTTTTTCAGGGACTACCCTGCCATACACTGCCTGATCTCAGTGTCTCTCTGAAACCACAAAGGAAGAACTGAGGACTCTTAGCCTAGCATATTTCCTTCATCTGAAACCAACAACACAGATTGACATTGCAAAATTAGACTTTCATCTGGGGAATGATCATGCCCCTCTTGGATCAAAATTGCAAAGGCTTTTGTATTTTGTGATTTTCTAGGAGCAGAAAGCTCCTCAGGCCTTTTCCTTTCACAAGCTGGAAGCTTAGCTTGGTGGGGTCTTGCTCTGAGCATACATTTTCTGTTGTTCAAGTAGAGATCTATATGCCTCTCTATAATCATCCTAGTTTCCATATCAATGGGAGCTTCTCTACCACGACACACTTTGGCTGCATCATTAAACTTCCTAGTGCTCTTCTCTCTTCAAATTCTTTTTCTTTTTCTCCTTTCTTTCTTTCTTTCTTTCTTTTTCTTTCTTTCTTTCTTTCCTTTCTTTCTTTCTTTCTTTCTTAATATCCCATTGATGTTTAAGTTATTGTTTCCATCTGCCTGTGGAATATCTTGAACTGGACTTTTAATAGATTGGCCCATTAAGGTCTGCTTACAGCATTTGACCCTTTCTCTAGTCCAAACTTCCAAAGTTTTTTTACATTCCTCCAGAAGATAGCTTGATCAGGTTGTTACATTCACAGTCCACTCTCTGGTACTAACTTCTAGATTAGTTACTTTTCTGTTGCTGCAACAAAACATGAAAGTCAAGGCAAATTTTAAAAGGAAGTGTTTATTTGGCTTAAGGATCCAGAGGAATGAGCCTATCTTGGTGTGGAGGGATGGTGGCAGAGGCAGCTGGAGCAGAAAGCTGAGTGTGCAGATCTCCAAGCACATTCAGGAAGCAGAGATAGTCTAGGAGTGTGACTAGGCTATGAACTCTCAAAGCCCCCCACCCTCCATTGACATACTTTCTAATTCAAATTTACACCTTCTGAAAGGTCCCAAGACTTCCCCACTCAGCATCATGAACTGACCAAGTGTTCAAATGTTAGTAGCCAATGAGCAACATATTCATTTAAACCAACACATACCTGGTACTCAATTAGATTATTTTAAGTAATTGAGTAGGATAGGTCTCCAAAAGAATGGGTCATTTTGCAATACTTGTCCATTTGTCACAGGGTAGATGCATCTGTGGTAATACCAAAGTTGAAGTGACAGCTCCTGAATTCTGGCATCTATGAGTGACTTTGATATTAGCAGCAAGGTAGATATACAATGAGTAAAATTCTCCAATTTATGAGTAAATTGGGAGACTAGAAAAGTATTAATAACAAATGGAAAATAAAAATTCTTGGCCCAATTTCTAGACCAGAGATAGACTTTGGACATAAGACCCTTTGGTTGAAGGGCATACCTTGTTCTTTAAGAAATAGGCTCTAATCTATATATAGATAACAAAAATATAATCAGTTATAGTTGGTGTTTGAAAAGAATTTAGGAAAAACCCAATCGATACCTGGGTACTAATTGAAGCAGTTGGAGAGGAATACAGCTCAGTCACCTTCCTATAGCAAAATGCTTTGTGTATGTCTTTTCTTGTTTGTTTGGTTTACTCAAAAGAAAGTTACTCAAAAACAATGTTAAATAAATATTTGAGGACCCAGTAAAATCATCTTGGTGCACACAGGTGTCTTAGTGGTACAAGAGATCTGCGATGATTGCTATTATTTCATAGATGTTGTATAGATTTTTTTTAGCTGTCACTGTTTTTTATTATAAAAGATGGAATACAGTATTCTGTGTGAGCTGTTGTTCTGCACTGTTGATTTTGGTGGCCCATGTGTTTATCAAACATGACAGAAAGTGAATTCAACAAGTACGAATGTGAGCAATTTTACTCTTTTATATGTTAAAAATTATTGAAAATTTGCAATATTCATACAATATAATTTGATGGTATTCAGACCCCCTCCCCCCATGTGTTCCTCCCCACACTGACCCTTGTCCAATGTACTTCACTACATATACACAATGGCCTACAGAGTATAATTTGTGTCCTCACATATACCTCAGCATGGGTCTCTCCACTGGAGTCTGTTCAGCCTACTAAGGGTCTCATTCCTGTAAGAGGCAGTCTTTTCTTCTCCCACTAGACATCAGTTGCCAAAAGCTCCTTAGGTTATGTTGGGATTTCACAAACACTTACCCATATCAGTGATGGATGTTCTCTGGTTTGAGAGTGCAAGGGATTTGCACATGCTGTCACCATTACTGTGAGTTTATAATTATAAATGCCCAGCTTTCTAGAAAACTTCCCTTGTGGTCATCAACCACTTCTGGCTCTTACAATATTTCTGGCCCCAATTCTGCAATCATCCCTAAGTCTTGGGAAGTAGAAGTTTGAAATAGGTGTCCTAGTCAGGGATAAGCACTCTACAATCACTTTTTCATTGCATATTGGCCAATTATGGGTTTCAATGTTAATCAAATTGCCATATGCTACATAAGGAAACTTCTCTGGGGAGAATTAAGGAATGCATTCATCCTGTATGTAGACCTTGCATTGAAGAGCTGTGTCTTTTAGGGTTAAGCATCTCTCAGACACTTATTCTCTTGCTGGTTTTGGAGTTCTGCAATAGTCTCCATCTGTTGCAAACAAATAACTGTATTGATGAATGATGAGAGGTACACATGTCTGTAATTTTGAGGTTGCATATTTAGAATACGGTAAAAAACTACATTGGTCTAGAATGTGGCAAAAGTATGTTTTTCTCTAAGATCTAACACTTCGCTCCAGCCATATGTATTTGGCTATGTTTACAGTACCACCCATTAGTTCTCTCCCACTAAGGAGGCCCTAAATCCAGTTAGACAGCTGTTGATTATCTCCAAGATAAAAGTGCCATGATTGTACCAATAGCTATAGTTTGCTGAGCCAGTTATTGTTGTTTATTAGGCTTTACAGCTTGGTAAGACCATTAACTGTTTTTCTCCTTTGGTATCCTTTGGTATCATGAAAGCTAGTCTTCAGGAAGACGTTTCCAGGTCAGGTCCAACTTGATTGCTCCAAGTCCTGTGTCAGAGTATGATATGTGTGTCTTCAGCAATGATATCTTACCCTCAAATTATGGGAGACAATCTAGGGCTATGAAAATACCCTGTGTTATTTTGGGAGTCTTTTGGATGACTGTCATCAACAAATCAAAGGGAGGTTTCACCTGCTTGGGATTGCATTTTGATATATAACCTTCAGTTATACATATGAACTCATTTATATATTATATGTGAATTTTTCAGCAGGATCTTGAACTAATATATTTCCCTCTGTTTTTTTCACACCCTTTAAGCATTATTTATCTGACCTCTCACTCCCCCACTTAATCTTCCCTCTCCCTCTCAAGTGAAAATACCCTCCTTTCCCCCACTTCCCCCTTGAAAACATGTGTCTCCTACTATGTCCTCTCTTGAATTTTGTCTTCCCCTTTACCCCCTTGGTTCTTTCCATTTTCCTGACTCTTATGGTTACATCAGGATATAATCACATACAAGGATTTGAAGCTGATTTCCATAAATGAGAGAGAAAACAAGTCATTTGTTTTTCTGAATTTGTGTTGTTTCACTTAGTATACAGTTTCTAGTTCCATCAACTTACCTGCAAATTTCATGTTTTCTTTTTCTTTAACACTGATTAGAAATCCATTGTGCAAATATACCACATTTTCATAATCCATTTCTTCGTTATTGGGAAGAGAGCATAAAAATAAATGGCTCTGCAAGTATCTCTGAGGTAGGAAAAATCATTTGGGTATATGCCAAGGAGTAGTATAACCTGATTATATGGTAGATTTATTTTCTGCTTCTTAAAGAGTTATCCATACCAATTCAACAGTGGTTACACCAGTTTGCAATTCCACCAAGAGCAGGTGAGGATTCCCCTTTCCTTGCATCTATGCCAGCATTTGATGTCATTTGTTCATTTGATCTTAGTTATTCTGACTGGGGTTAGATGAAATCTTAAATCATTCTGGTTTGCATCCTCCCCAAAACTAAGGATATTGAAGTTTTAAAATATATACCCTTTTATTTTATGTGTATGAGTGTATTGCCTGAATATTTGTAAGTGTACCCATGTCTTGCAGAGGCCAGAGAGGGCATCAGATCTCCTAGAACTGTAGTTTCTGATGGTTGTTAGCAGTTATGTGGGTACTGGCAACTGAACTTGGGTCCTTGTCAAGAGCAGCCAGTGCTCTTAATGGCTGAGCCATTTCTCAAGTCCCCATTCAACACTTAAAAGTATTTTGTAGCCATTTTATTTCTTCTTTTGATAGCTGTCTGTTCAGATCTGCAGGCCATTTTTTAATTGGGTCATTTGTTTTCTTGCATCTTTGCTTGAGTTCTTTGTGTATTTTAGATTGTAATCCTCTGTCAGATGTATAGCTAGTTAAAGTTTTCTCCCACTATGTGGGCTTCCACTTCGATTGATTGTTTTCTTTGCTATACAGAAGGCTTTTAGTTCAATGAAGTCCTGTTTGTGAATTGCTGACCTTAATTTCTGAGCAACTGATGCCTAATTTAGGATTTCCTTTCCTACACCTCTGTCTTTCAGGGTACTGCCTATGTTTTCTTCCAATAGTTTTGCTTCACATTGAGGTCCTTGATCCATCTTGAACTTAATTTTTTATAGGATTATAGGTATGGATCCAATTTCATTGTTCTACAAATGGAGATCCAACTTTGCCAGCAACATCTGTTGAAAATGTTGTCTTTCCTCCAGTGTGTATTTTTTAGTACTTTGTCAAATATCAGGTCTATATAATTGTGTGCACTCATGTTTGGGTCTTCTCTTTTGGTCCATTGATCTATAAGTCCATTTATGTACCAATATCATAGTTTTCTGACTATATCTTTGTAGTAAAGGCTGAGGTCTGGTATGATAATCCCTCTGGCATTGCTCTTTGTGCTCAGGATTGCTTTAGCTATCTGGGGTCTTTCATGCATCCTTTTAATATATATGTCTTTAGTTTTAACTTACCTCCAATTCAATAATGTGAAACATATTTTCATAAGGAAGAGGAATTTCATTAATGATGTCATTATATAGTTTTTGGAAAACCTCACATAATTTTTTTCCTAATTTCAGTGTGCTCCCATCTACAAATTTCAAGGTAAAGGCCAAACCATCTACACTTTCTTTGCACCAACTGTACACTAGGTTTATACTCGAGTATTTTGAGTAGTGATGATATAGTGTTTATTGTTTTTCTTTTGCATCTCTTTATGATGGAGGTTAATATTGGACTTCTAGTCTTTTTATGTTGCTTTTGCTTTGTTGTTTTGTTTTCTAGTATTCTCTGTTTTTGATGGCTTTGTCTTCCATTTCAGATGTTGTGGACTGGGAAAAGAACAAAAGTACATGGAAGGTGTCCTAGTTTGAATATCTGTTACTATGACAAAATACTCTGACCAAAACCAATTTGAGGATTAAAAGGTTTAGCTTAAGATTCCCAGGTCACAATCCATCTCTGAGGGAATTCAAGGAGGGAATTAAAGGCAGGACTGGAATCTGGGAGTAGGAGCTGAAGCAGAGTCCCTGGAGCATGCTACTTACTGATTTGCTTCCCTGGCACGCTTTCTTAAACAAATTTGGACCACCTGCCCAGGGGCAGCAATAACCATAGTGGGCTGGATACTCCCACATCACTCAACAATCAAGAAAATACCCCATAGATATGGTCACAGGCTAATCCAATGGAAGGAAATCCTCAACTGATGTTCTTTCTATGGAAGTGTGACAAGTTGACAATGACAACAGACACTATCAAGCACAGAAGCTTAACAATGTATATACCTTGAATTGAACCCTGATGATATACAGTACTTATACCTTTGGGCTACATTGATAAACGTGTTTAGTTTTTCCAGTATGAAAACTGTATAGAAAGCAATTTAACGGCTTTAGAAGGTTTTGGTGCATGTTTTCATAAGCCTTGCAAGTCTGCTAAAATGCTCATACATCACACAAAGGTATCAACTGATTACATCCAGATTTTCTTTGTGAAACAGAAGCTAATTCCTTTGGTAATTAATTTATAATACTGGAAACAAGGATGACAGAAAAGTGTGATAATTTGACAAAATGCGTTATTGTTCAAAATAAAAAGTTTGTTTTAAAAGCTTACTGGTTAAAAGGTATTTTGCTGGGACTGGAGAGATGGCTCAGCAGTTAAGAACACTGGTTATTCTTGCAGAAGACCCAGGTTCGAATCCCAGCACCCAAATGGCAGCTAACAACTGTCCGTAACTCCAGTCCCAGGGTATCCAATGGCCTCTTCTGTCCTCAGCGGGCATTGCATGACATGAGTGCACTTACCTACATGCAGGCAATACACGCATACACATAAAATAAACAATATTTTTTAAAAAGGTATTTTGTTGTTGTAGTTGTTCAGATTCTCTCAGGAAAATAATGCAAATGTAATAAATTTATTTAAGAGTTGTTTCCCAGTCAATACCTATTATGACTTGGAAAATGAAAACAAAAACAGATTGGGGTTACTTTGTCATCTATCACTATGGTTAAATGGCATCCTGCAGAGATGTAAGTCAGTCCTGAGGTTCATCAGGCCCTCATTACTGCAGATGCTGTTAGAAGAGTCCTTCCTCCGCCCCCTCCCCCAAACCTCTAAAAGCTATGGGAATTTGGAAAAGCAATTTTCTCATTCTTTTCCTAGAAATACTTTATAGCCCCTATGGTATTAATCTTCTCTAGGAAGCCTCTACTTTCAGAAACATTCAAAGATATGTAAACAAATTTCTGTGTCTGCATATGCTAACAAAATGTAATAGATAGGAAAAATGATAGGATGCTTATTCTGTTCACATCATATTTACAGTACTTTGACAAGTAGGCATTTATTATATAGTTGGAAATTTGCACCCAGAAACTGAAATATATTACTATTTTTGTAGAAGTACTGTAAAATATGCAAGTCTGTTTTCTTACCTTATCTCTCACCTTTTATTGACATCCAGGAACCCAGAATCAGCTATTTAAAACTGAGCAGTCTCACAGCCTCTCCATATTTTCCTTAATGTTTTCATTTGTTTCTTTTATTTTTTAATTTAATTACAAATTAAGAGTGATTATGCACAAAGATGATGTGATCAAAAGGAAACAATAGCCTTTCAGGCCTTTCTCTGGGAACTTGCTGATATGAAGTTCTAGCAATTGTGACATGATGCACAATACCCACACTGACTCAATCAGACAGAAATCTAGCATAGAACTGGGGAAAAGGGCAGAACCTAGCCTAGGAATTATTGACAACTGATTACTATGGGGTGAGGAAGAGTTGATTTTCTTTAAGGGAGTAACTCCAGACAGGCTGACTAAATTCCAGTGGCTGAACTTAAAATGAGGGACTTCTGTATATGAAAGCTTGACTGAGTAGGACTTAACATATATGACTGAATGTATGAAATCCGATGGGGAGGTTATGGGGTGCTGCTCATTGGGGAGGGGTTCCAAATGTGATGAAGATTAATTGTATAACAGACAGTAGCAGGGATATCAGAGTATAAGGGCTCCAGTTGGGGTAGGGAGGCTATGGGAGAGTTCCATCTGGGAAGTGGGTGTATACTTTAATAAGATGGTTTGGGATGTTCTGTGTGATATACACACACAAAAAAAATCAACAAAGTTTTAAAAATGTATTATATTTGAGGAAGCATTGATAAACGTTGCCATTGAAATCTACCTGATGACTTTATAGACATACGCAGGGGCCAAAGATCCAAGTGCAACCAATTATGACTAGTAATAATCAGATACATAGTGTTAGTAGCAAAAACAATGAGTCTCTCTGCAAGGAACAATATATTCTAACAAGAAATGGAAATCTTTTTTAAAGGTTAAAAACTCATTCAATTTTATGTCTTACAGGGTTTATACTGCGTTCAATATTGTATAACTGTGTTAATTCAACTGTGAACCTAGAAACTTACAACCACTTGTGAAAGAGATGTACTCTTGCTCTGGAGTGTGTTACTGAATATGTTAAAGCTGTAGTGAAATGCTTCTTCTAATCATGTAGTTATTAAAAAAGTTTTTAAAAGACCAGCAGTTTAAAAAAAAATTAGAAAAAAAATTGCAGAAAATATATGTTTAAGGAAAAGCTAGGGTACAAGGACAAGAGAAAATTACCAACAATTACTAAATTGTTACTTTTCATCAGTCCACTATAGAACAATTTAAAAAACAAAAAATTAAGAATTTTTATATTAACTAATGAATCCAAGTGACTTCAAAAAAGAGAAAATTATAGTAATATGTTTAATTAAAAAACTGTTAAACTTGACCAAAAAAACTGAATAAATACATTTATTAAAAATAAAACTTAAAGAGTGGTGCTACAGTTACACTAATGGGAAGGAGCTGATCCAGATGAATTGTGTATCTATTTTGATTATCTATTTCTGAATCCCACCCAAGAATGTACTGATTTCTGAAAATAATGATTTATTTATACATTTATATTTTAATCAAGGTGTCATAGGAAATGTTACTGCTTTTCTCTGCAGCTGCAGCCAAGACAGCTGGACTGGGTTGATGGATACCCTTCCAAAGAAGGCTTAGTCAACATGGCTAGACAGAAGATCAGTGCTGTTTTTAGCTGAATACTTTGACAGAGAACCAGCAAGAGCCCCATGTCACATTGGGTTCTCCACGAGACTGTTGGCTTGCTCCTTCCACATAGCAGTGGCCTTGTCACAAGACAGTCTGTACAATGAATCTGGCACATAACTTCCTACACATTGTACTAGTTAAAATGCAGAGCTGTGATACATAAAATAGAGAGCTGTAGAGATATAAAATAACTTCTTTGTGGAAGAAATGTCAGAGTATCTTGGTATTGTCTCTCCATGCCTGTTACTGTTATCTGTGCTCTTTAAAATAGAAAGGCAAATAATAATCCCACTCTGTCCTCAGTAGTAAGGCCTATCAGAAACCCCAAACAACATTTTCCTTACAGCAATCAATTTTATTTTCCTTAGTTTACAGGTGATGGAGTCAACTCATGAGCAATGTAGAAAATACTTTGAATTTTATTTGTTTATATTCATTGCCCACATAACCTTCAAAATCCTCATGAAATTTATTGCATTATTAGGTCAATAATTTTTAGAACTCTTAAATCTGTAGGAAAGTACAAATTGAAATATATTTAGGTTGTCTTCCTTAATAAGTCAGAGTAGCATGTCATGAAGCAGCTATCAGGTAAATTGGTTCTGTAGTTGGGCAATCTTGCTATACTCTTCTCTTTGTATCCGTGTTTCCTTCCTATGTTTTCAAATCCCAGCCAGCCTTTTTATTGAAGTTTCATGTTTTTTGGACAAGGAAATCATTCAGATGATGTTTTCTGGCTTGTGAATTTAAGTATTTGTTGTTTGATCATATTTCCCTTCAACAAGTATGACTGTTCCTTGACAGGGCATTAGCCTTGTAGAGATAAGTCTCTATGTCTAATATAGTATTAGCTGTAGGGGAAATTGTCTGTGCATTGCAATGGATTCTTCTTTCCGGTGTTCCTTTTCTTTTATTGTATATTATAGATTACCCTGTATTACTGGATTCCTCACAAATATTAAATTGAGCAAGTGTATTTCATACAGTGGGGACAGCCACCTGTGCAGAAGGTCTCTAAAAGAAGAAAATTTTGCGCTCATTTTGAAGTGTTATCAGATAAGAACAAAAGACAAAATAAACTCGGAACAGGCAAGCTGATTTCATGCTTGCCTCAGGCAAAGCAAATGTTCACTGTTGATTTAGTGTAGAATTGCAAGAGCAAAGGCCTTTAAAAGCAAAACAAACCTTTCTTCTTTTTTTTCCAATATGGTTCCTTGAAACCCTGAAGTAATATGATTTGCTAAGATGTGTGGAGATGGGTTGCTTAGATTTGTAATTCTGGAAACTTCCAACTGTTTAACATTGCAGACATGAAGCGTTAAAAATCAAACCATTTCTGTGAGAAAGGTTAATAATATTGCAACAAATAAAGACAGAAGAATTGAGTTTCTTCTTTTTTTTCCAATATGGTTCCTTGAAACCCTGAAGTAATATGATTTGCTAAGATGTGTGGAGATGGGTTGCTTAGATTTGTAATTCTGGAAACTTCCAACTGTTTAACATTGCAGACATGAAGCGTTAAAAATCAAACCATTTCTGTGAGAAAGGTTAATAATATTGCAACAAATAAAGACAGAAGAATTGAGTTTCTGCGGTGTCTTTCCAATTTAGTGTCAATTCAAAAGTGTGAAGTTGAGGTAGAAAAAAATACTTCAAAGTTTTTATCTGATGCTTGGTATTCTTTTAGAAGTGCTAACAATTTATAAAATGTTAGCAATGAACTAAGGAAGTAAATATACTTAAATGCTAGCTCTTATGACAATAAGAATCTTTGTTGCAGATAAGCCTCCTTCCGTAAATTATCATTGCTCTTCCCTGTGAGATATAGTAATCCATTAACATAAATTGTCATAAATCATAAACTTATAAAACTTTTGACTCCATGTTAACAATAGATTTTATTTTCCTATTGAACGATATTGGGTTTAAAGTTCTTAATATTTTATACTTTCTTATGTATTTTACTAACTTGATATTATTTATCCTGACAAGTATACCAGTTGAAACTAAAGACTCAGAACAGATTTGATTGAATTAACAAAGACTAATGAAAAGACAGATGAATGTTAGATTCACTGGCTTCAAAAGCTGATCAGCCCTTCACATTGTACCTCCTACTGGTCCTCAAATGTTTTCTTATTTACCTCCTTTAAATTATGAAAAAAAGTTGAAGCAGTTTTTTGATACTGTATCTTTCCTACTAGGTAAAATAGAATAATGTTGACGTTATAGTGACAATTTCAATCTGAATTTGTGAATTAAATACTAAATAAAGCTAATCATTTGAATTGCTCTAGATTTGGCAGCAAAAGCCATGGGATTTTCTGGGATTTTAATATGCCTGTGTTTACATAATATGTCTGTATCCAGGTACTCCTATAAAAAATTTTCACCAAAGTGGTAGTTCTAAATGACAGAAATATATTGATTCAAATTTATAGAGACTGGAAGTTTGAATTGAAATCAGAAATTAGGTTCATTCTGAAGCTTATCTAAGTGTGTGGCTCCTGGTAGGCTAACCATACTCTAGTGGATGGCCATGCACTCAAGAGTATATGGCCAACACAAATGGTCCTCAATGTGCTTTAAATAAATGAAACAAAGTTTGATGATTAAAGAAGGGAGGTGGATTGGGGGCCAATTGTGGATTAGTGGAGAGAATATGATAAAAATATATTGCATGAAATTCTCAAGGAATTAATAAAAACAGACTTCTTAGGAACATAAGGAATTAGTGAAACCCATAATAAAAATAAATAAACAAAATCTTGCAAGTTCTGGTGAAAATCCCTAGTGTTCCTTGTTCCTTTAGAGTTCCTTGGCTTGGACACCTACCACTTCAATCTCCACTTCAGACTTCTCCACTTCTCACTTATGTTGTCTCCTTTCTTGTAATAAAACCAGACTGGATTAGGCTTCTCCTATGTCATTTTACTTTACCTTAAATTGCAAAGTACTTATGTCTGCATAGGTCTTATTTTCAATTTAATATCACATTTATACATAACAAACCATATTACTTCAATGTATTTCTTGGGAGGAAATAACTCAGCTTGTAAGATGTTATTGAGTATTAAAGGTCAATTAAATAATAAGGAAAAACCATGTAGCCTGAAGGAGTTGGATAATTGTAGGAATATAAGAGTCTATGTGAATGTCTATCTGTGGATTGCTTGTGTATTATTGTCTTTGACAGTCACATTGCTTACAGGCTTGTTCTTTTTTTG
>NW_008353893.1:1805936-1806295 GCF_000622305.1 Nannospalax galili | reverse complement strand
ACCATTCTGGCATTTTTAATTACTGTGTGTCATGCAGATAAATCTTGGGTAATGACCAGTTGGTCTCAAATAAACCTCATCTAGAGATATATTTCTTGATCTGTTATGTATAATTTGTCAGTAGATTGTAGGAAAAATATGTTTCCCTCTGGTTTTCGTGACTAGGTAGGCATTGTCTCTCTCTGTGTTACTGAATCCCCTCTATCATGGTTTTCCCACTTAAGGTGTCGCAACTTCCCCCCCTTTCTTCCTTACTAATACCCTTGCTCCTATGATCTTACCTCTGTTGAGTTTCTTCTCTCTCCTTATCTCCTAGGTTCCTCATATACCCTTGCCTCCCCCCCCCCCTACCCTAACCC
>NW_008353893.1:1793925-1802212 GCF_000622305.1 Nannospalax galili | reverse complement strand
TCATTGTGCTCCTCTAGAGGACTATTGATATTTGGTGGGGATATGTTATTTTGGTTTTTCATGTTATTATTTTTTCTCTGTGATTTTTGACATGTGAATTTCTTTTGTAGTTTCTGACTCTTGTGTGATACTCAGGCCTTCAAGTTTAGTTCTGCTTTCTTTTTTGAACTTTATGTGTCCTTGTGGTTTATTTTTTGGGTATGAAGAGCTGTTTCATCTAAGCTTCTGGTTCTCTTTTGATTTTGTATTGTCATGGCCGGATTGATTTTGTCTTCAGGAGTTCCGCAGTGGCCCAATTCCAATGTGGGTCAGAAGTTTTCAGACTTTCTCCTTACGTCTGGAATCTTCTAAGAATGATTTCGACCTCAGGAACTTGGGTGTTGGACTGTCCTGAGACCCTGGCCATGGCCGTGCCACGCAGGGATGCAAAGGATAATGGGGTGGGAAGAAGCCCCAAGATTTCCCAGGGAGTGGATTGAGTAGCTGGGTTGTACTGGATGCAAAGGATCAGGGAGCGGAAAGGTAAGCCTTGGAGCCCCAGAAAGAGGCTGTCAGCCCCAGAAAGAGGCTATTGGATGTTAGCCCAGGGAAGCAGGGGGAGGTGAGGGCGAGGCCAGGTCCAGAAGCAGTGCTCCTGGGGCACGGAGAAGGCACTACATTGGTCTGGGTGAAAAGGGTCAGGAAGCAGTATTGGTTCCCCAGGTATCTGGGGCCCCAAGACTAGGAATGGTGCAGGGCCCAAACTAGGAGTAGAGAACAGCAGGGGACATGGAAAGGTGAATGTGGCTTTGGGAGTAAAAGCGCAGAGGGCTGCACTATAGACTTACCGCAAGAGGTCTAACCGTGGGAGTGCAGGCTTGGAGAGTTTGCCGGTGGTACAGGTCCTGGGAAGCAGAGAGAGGTGAGGGCAGGGCCAGGTCCAGAAGCAGTGCTCCTGAGACCCAAGAAAGGGACTAAGTTGTTCTGGGTGAAAAGGATCAGGAAGCAGTATTGATTCCCCAGGTGTCTGGGGCCCCAAGACTAAGAATGGCGCAGGGCCCAAACTAGGAGTAGAGATTCGCCGGGGAGATGGAAGGGTGAATGTGGCTTGGGGAGTCAAAGCCCTGAGGGCTGCGCTATAGACTTACCCCAAGAGGTCTCCTTTTTTTTTTTTTTTTTTTTTTTTTAAAGTCATGAAACTGTGAAAAGTTAGAAATTCAAAGAGATATTTGTGATTTTCTTGTAATTGTCTCAGTTTTCACTTTACAAATCCCATACTATTTTTAACATTCTTTAACTGAAGATTTATCTATGAGGTTTTTTTTTTTTTTTGGATCTTGCCTTATGGTGTGTAAACACTTTTTTCTTAAAGAAGTTTTGTGAATGCTGTAATGTTTTCATTCAAAACTATGTTTTGGGATATGTAGATTTGCTTTCTGTTTTTATACTGGGGACAATTGCTTCATATTTTCTTGACATAAATTTGTCTTAACTAGTTCTCATTTTCTTTAAGCCATGTTTTAAGGTTTTTGAGTTCACATAATATTTTTGCTAGTTTTTATTTACATAACTTTCCCAAGTAGTTAAAATTACATCTTGTAGTAATTTGCTTTCCGTAAATATATATTATAAACATGGAAACTGCGTCAGGAAATCTCCAGTCTTCCATTTCAGCATTGGAACATAGAAAGATAAAGGTCAAGAAACTATTCATCTGGACAGCTGAAATAAAAATCCTTAAGTTAATACAAATTTCATTTACTTGAAAAAGTAATGCACTTCTTTCTTCTGTATGTGTATTAAGTGTGTGTATGTGTGTACATGTGTGTTTGTGTGTGTGTGTATGTGTTCCATTCATGTGTGTCTTGTAGTACATTCATTCAAGAAAGTCCACAGGAGGGCTTGAAGTGTCTTCCTCTATTTTTCTCTGCCCAATTCTTTTAAGACAGCATTTCTAATTGAACTGAAATTTGACGTTTTGGCTAGATGAGCTAGCCAGTGAGCTCCTGGGATATGCCTTTGCCCCTATCCTAATGCAGTTATGGGAAAATGCAGCCATGTATAGTTTTTCATGTGGTTACTGGGGATTTAAACAATATTTTTGGTAACTCAAAGACAACTTTATTAGAGTTTAAGAGGGAAAACATAGTTCAGCTTAGGTGAAAATCCTGGCAGCTGCCAGAAGAAGAGATGGAGAAAAGATCATATCTTTTATCTTAGACATGAAATAGAACTAGAGAGCTTATTAAGAGAGGTAAAAGCACCCCAAAGAGAAATGGGGCATTGAGATGAGAAAAATGCATCCAAAGTCTTCTTTGCTGTTTTTCAAGGATGGCTTGCTTTTCATTCGCAAAGCTTAAATCCTTTTGAACAAAATATGCTAAACAACTAAGAATTATGACCATTTCATTTTATTAGGATTTTTATTTCTGTGTAGCTCATATTATTTTTGTGGATCTCGTCTGTGATTACCTATGTATAGTAAGTGATATTGTGAAATTTAGTAGAATTATTCACCTTACATCATTTTTTATAATAATTATATCCTCCTACTAGATTAATGTTTGACTGTCTGGGAATGCTATGTACTTTCAGAATATAAGCTGTTATAATAGTAAACAGTGTTTTATGCATGGTATCAGTGTCACTTGTTTTAAATGCACAGTTTCTGTCTTTTAAGTAACAAAGATTTCACAGCAAGCAGAAGACAATTAATATTAGTTTGCATTTTCACATTCTTATTCAGATAGAAGTTACCAAAATGTTATATAATTCAGAGAGACTAGTGCTACCACTATAAATTCTTTCTCTGATTTACTTGAGTAAGTTCCTTGGGTGATAAGATAACAATCAGGAAAACAGCCAGGGAGTGCACATGGTATACAAAGCAAGGAGTGCAGCCTCAATTCACCAGTTCTTCTCTAAATCCAGATTCTGCCCACTACAGTCAAAGATCTGGTAGATGTAATTAACTTTGTCAAGGGTTATGCAACTCAGAAAGAATGTCATATGGAGAGAAGGTTAGAATTTTTTTTTTAAATTAAATCATTGCAAAGAATGTTGTGAGATGTTATGCGACATGTTGGGGGAGGTGTTCTGCACATTTTCAGAAATCGTACATTAATTACAATGAACTAGATTTCATTTTATTAAGAAATTCTTAGATCCCTGTATATGATCCTGTGCAATAAAAATGGGTATATAATGTGCAATGTTTTTCAGATTTCATAGATATCTACTTTTCTCTGGTTTCAGCAGGACTTAATTTCAAAAGACATTCTTTAAGAAAGCTAGGGATGTGGTTCAGTGGTATGTGCACTGACTGCTTTTACAGAGGACCCATATTCAATTTCTAGGACCCACATGGTGGCTAACAACTATCTGTAACTCCAGTTCCAGGGGATCTGATACCCTTTTAAAGCATTGTATGACACTAGTGCACTTATATGCATTCAGGCACTACATTCATACACATAAAAAATTAAAAATAATAAAATATTAAAAAAGAAAGAAATAGGACCTGAATCATCTGTGAATTGCCTAGGACTAAGGGACACATCTACAATGAAACCTCTGCATTTAAGGTACACAGAATGTACCACAGGGGTAAAGAAAAAGACACTAATGAATCTCTCAGTTCTCATTAATGAAACTCTCTCATGCAGCAGAGGGCCAGGTACACAAAAAGTCACAAATAGCCAAAGCATAGAGATCAAGAGTCTGCTGAATTCTGGTCCTTGGAAAGGAAGCCTTTATTTAATTTTACCCACCCAAGGATCAGTGACCATCATGGAAAAGGGAGTGGAAAGACTGTAAGAGCCAAAGAGGAGGTGCATGACCATATGGAAAGAGAGTCCTACAAGCTCCTGGGAGTCTTCTCATATGATTCTATGGTAATGGTGTCAGCATACAAAAGTCCCATGCAAACTAAAGCAAACAAAAACCCAGCATAGAAATGGGAAAATGGACAGCAGACCCCAATCTTATCTGAAGAAATAATGGCAAGTGATTGCTGCTAGATGAAGAAGAGCTGATCTTCCTAAAACAAGGGACTCTAAATAGGCTGACTAGACCTCATTGGATGGACTTGCACTGGAAAACATCTGAGGACACTAATTTGACACAGTGAACCTTAACAGGGATGGCAGAATATATGGGCTCGAGTGGAGGGAGGAAGGGGGTTATGGGATGGTGCCAGTGGGGACAGGGGTATAAAGATGATAAAGATGGATTGAGGTTTTCTGTATGAAATACACAAAAATTCAATAATTTTTTTAAAAAAAGAGGAAATATGACCTGCAACAATTTTTACCCTTGATGAAACCAGTGTTGAAGGAGCAGAACACCAACAAGATCTCATAAGAGACAGGCTTTGAAATTTAATATGGTTGGATGGAGAAAATTAGTGTTGGAAAGATAAGGTACTTTTTCTACAGATTAGTGCTTTTAGAAGAAAAATATTATTGTATTAATCTGAAAACGACAGTTTTGGATACTGAGAGCATCCACTGAAAGGGTAAGAAATCCCATGGAGTCTTGATAGGAATTAAAGTTTCTTTATTTATGTACTTTTTAATTAAAATTTAAATTTATAAACATATTTCGAAAAATAATGCATCATTTCCTTGCAAACATCTTTGTTATTTGAAATAATTTGCATTAGTTGAATTTACATGTATGATATTCTTCAAATATATATGGTATATCAGGCAAAAATGTATTATTTTTGTTTTCCTAGATTTACTGAATTCTCTTTGCTTTAGATAATAAATTTTCATGCCATTTATATTTTATGAGAGGTTGGGTCAGAAAAGCTGTATTTCATATTAATGTAAAATCTTCATATTTTAACTGTTTTAATTTTATGTATATAAAATTAAGCTTATCAAATAACGAACTGTTATTTTCTATCATCACTGAAATATAACCAAAATTAAAATTAATGAAAATATATAACTTAATTATCTTAAGTTATTGGGTTCAAATAACCAAAGATATTCCTGAACTGACATTGTTAAGGTATAGTAGATGCTGCATTTTCGTATAGACATTCAAGAACTAATGTTTTAATTAGTGTGTTTTATTTCCTTGGAATAGAGCAGTAAACTCAATAGACATCTTTGCTCTTTTCTAATTTTGTGTCTTCAATAAAAATAAATCTTGATTAAATTTGGTAAGTGAAGGCTACTTTTAAGATGTAATTTATCTTTGTAAAATCAAGTTTCACTACTGTTCCTCGAAAGAATTAATAGCCAGAGTTAAACATGGCATAAAATGCTAAAACCTCATCTCATTATATGAGGCAATTCATTTTAGTTTTCTAGTCCATGACACCAATTGATGGATTTAAATTATTTTAAGCAGCAAACATTGAGAGACTAACAACATATAGCTGATTAAGTTTTTTCTCTTAGGTTTCAAAATGTAAATTACTCCCCAGTCATATGTTAATTAAGGAAAATATATCAATACCTATTTCCTTATCTCTTCTCTAGCTTCCTTGCTGACTTTACTTTGAGTTACTAGTTTTAACTCCTTGCTCCAAACAGATCTGCATTACTTAACAAGAAATAGACTGCCTTCACTCTGTTCAAGGTCAACTTTTCCCCCTTAGTTTCTAGGCATGATTCCAGGGACTGCTTCTATGCAATTCCATAGATGTTATCAGGAAATGTACTACATTTTTGCCTCACCCATCTGCACTCATTCTGTCCATAATCATACAGCTGAGTTGAATTTGTTCACACTCTGGATTTAGGTAGTTTTTCTGTAATCTTATTCTTCTAGCTTGACTGATTGATTAGGTTTATATTACTATCACAAAGCAATGCTGGCAATCTGTGGTAACCTGAAATAATTGCCTCCCAAGTCTATAGTCTAATACCTAGAATGCATGAATAATTCTTAATAAGGGTGTATACATTGCATTTGTAATTAAATTAAGATCTCAGTATATAGAGATTATCCTGGATTATATATTAGGGACCTAACTGTTTCACAATGGTTTTAATGTAAAGGTTGGAGAAAAGTCAAAGTAGGAAGAAAAGGTGATGTGACCATAGAAATAGACACTGCAGTGTAGCCCTCTGAACCTGGAGAAAGGTCTCAGAAGCCAAGAAGACAAATAATGAAAACATCCACTAAGAAGAGATACTAGAAACCAAAAGTGGTAAGAAAACTGTCTCCAGAAAGTCTTTAAAGAATCACTGTGATGTTAGACCAGACACCTAATTACAAACTACTTACTTTCAGAGCAGTTAGAGGTAAAATTTGTGCTTCAGGAAAGAAATGTTGATTTACTATAGCAGTAACAAACAAACAGACAAATATAGGATTAAAATTCAGTTGAGAGTCTTTATTTGTATGGTTGAATTCACTGGAGACTACATTTATTTTTGGAATAGTATATAGCAAAATTTTGAAGTCTGACATTATTTTAACTTTTAACTGTTAAGATCATATGTAGCTTGATATTCAACATTGCTTTCTGTTGATGTGAGATGCACCATGACCAAAAGCAACTTGGGGAGGAAATGATTTGGGGTTTGTTTGTTTTTTTCTTCTTCTTATGGTTTAGAGTTTATCATTGAAGGAAGGGAAGTCAGGGCAGGAACTTCAGCAGGGCGTAATTGAAGCAGAAACTTTGGAAAAAGGATGCTTGCTAGCATCCTCCCAGGCCTACCTTGACCTACCTTTCTTATAGACCTCAGGCTCACCTGCCCAGGAATGTTACATCCTGCTGTGGGTCAGATACTCATATATCATTTAGCAATCAAGAGAATGCCCAATAGAGATCCTCACATGCCAATCTGATGGAGGAAATTCTCCAACTGAGGTTCTCTCTTCCCTGAAATGTGACAAAGAAAAGCAAAACAAACAAAATAAGAAACAAAAGTCACAGAGAAGCAGAAGCATAGCTTTGACCAAAACAAACAACAGCAACAACAACAAAAATGTTTTGAACCTGCTGTAGCCTATGTTTTTAAGGATTTAGTATTTATTATGGGTTTAAGGGGAGTGACTGATAAAATATTAATTTACGGGTGCCTTGACTCCCCCAGCCTCATTCACCAGTCCACCTCCCCCGCTGTTCTCTGCTCCTAGTTTGGGCCCTGTGCCATTCCTAGTCTTGGGACCCCAGACACCTGGGGAGCCAATACTGCTTCCTGATCCTCTTCACCCAGACCAACTTGGTTCCTTCCTTGGGCACCAGGGGCACGCTTCTGGACCAGGCCCCGCCCTCGCCTCTCTCTGCTTCCCTGGACCTGCACCACCAGCTAAATCTCCTGGCCTGCTCACCTGCCCTCAGGCCTCTCTTGGGGTAAGTCTATGGCGCAGCCCTCCGTGCCTTGAATCCCCCAGCCGCATACACCCTTCCATCTCCCCCGCTGTTCTCTGCTCCTGGTTTGGGCCCTGTACCATTCCTGGTCTTGGGTCCCCAGACACCTGGGGAACTGGTGCTGCTTCCTGATCCTTTTGGCCCAGGCCAGCTTGCTGCCTTCTTTGGGCTCTAGGAGCACTGCTTCTGGACCTGGTCCCGCTCTCACCTCTCTCTGCTTCCTTGGACCTGCACCACCGGCTAACTCTCCTAACCTGATCTCCTATCCTCAGGCCTCTTGGGCTAGATCTATCACGCGGCCCTCTGTGCCTTGACTCCCTCAGCCTCATTCACCCTTCCATCTCCCCCGCTGTTCTCTACTCCTAGTTTGGGCCCTATGGCATTGCTAGTCTTAGGGCCCCAGACACCTGGGGAACCAATACTGCTTCCTGATCTTTTTCAGTCAGACCAACTTAGTGCCTTCCTTGGGCCCAAGGAGCACTGCTTCTGGACCTGGCCCCTCCCTCACCTCCCTTTACTTCCCTGGTCCTGCAACACCCGCCAGCCTCTTTCTGGGGATGACACTCTTTCTGCGGCTCTGAGGCTTACCTTTCCTCTCCCTGATCCTTTGCATCCAGTACAACCCAGCTACTCAATCCACTCCCTGGGAAATCTTGGGGTTTCTTCCCACCCCATCTGCCTTTGTATCCGCGTTTGGCACGGCCTCGGCCAGGATCTCAGGTCAGTCCAAGAGCCAAGTTCCTGAGGCCAAAATCATCCTTAGAAGATTCCAGACGTAAGGAGAAAGTCTGAAAACTTCTGACCCACATTGGAATTGGGCCACCGCGGAACTCCTGAAGACAAAATCAATACGACCATGACAATATAAAATCAAAAGAGAGAACCAGAAGCTTAGACGAACCAGCTCTTCATACCGTAAAGTAAACCACAAAGACACACAAAGTTCAAAAAAAGAAGCAGAACTAAATG
>NW_008353893.1:1792423-1793589 GCF_000622305.1 Nannospalax galili | reverse complement strand
GAGTTTTACTCAGCAGTAAAGAAAGATGAAATCATGAAATTTGCAGGTAAATGGATGGAACTAGAAACTGTTATACTAAGTGAAGTAACGCAATCTCAGAAAAAAAAATCAACATATGTTCTCCCTCATATGTGGATCCTAGGATCAGACTCTGAGAAATAAGTATGCAAACAGATATAACTGTAGGAACCAGGACAAGGTTAAGGAAACAGTGAGGTAAAGGAAAAGAAATAACCTGAAGGAGAAGAATAGGAGGTAACAGGCCTTAATAAGGGAGATATGGATAAAAATTGGGTTAGTTTAAGGGAGGGGGGAGGGAAAGGTATATGAGGAACCTGGAAGATAAGGAGAAAGAAGAAACTCAACAGAGGTAGGATCACAGGAGCAAGGGTAATAGTAAGGAAGAAAGGGGGGGAAGTGGGGGCACCTTAAGTGGGAAAACCATGATACAAGGGTGAGACGACACAAGAGAGAAACAATGACTAGCCGGTCACGAAAACCAGAGGGAACCATATTATTCCTACAATCTACTGACAAATTATACATAACAGATCAAGAAATATATCTCTAGATAAGGTTTATTTGAGACCAACTGGTCATTACCCAAGATTTCTCTGCATGACACACAGTAATTAAAAATGCCAGAATGGTGGAACTAACCTTCTTGGATGTTTAACAGACATACCTTAAGATCTATACTAATTGGGTCAGAGGGACACAAAGGACACATTTTGCTCCTTGCCCTCCTAGGTCGATTAGTTCCCAGGGACTATGAGCATCTCGCAAAACGTCCTGTAATGGTGGTGCATCATCTGACCTCTTGATCAAGGAGGCCAAGGAGACCCCACCAGATGGACTTGAACCAGTGTCCAGTCTATAAAGAGGAGGGTCAACACGGAGGAATCATTTCCTCCATGCTTCCAAGAGAAGCCAACAATGGTCAAGCAGGACCTTTGACTTATCTTCACATAGATGGATCTGGTAAAAGAAAGGAGCCAGGGGCTCCTCCCAAGCCCATGGCACCTCTGAGGAAAAGATCCTCAAACGACCTGAATAGTAAAAACTAATCAGTTTATCTGGTCAAATGGTATGTTCTTAAACACCCAAAAGTGAAGTGTAACCAAAGATTAAAGGGGCCAATATAATTTCATAAGAGCATACATATA
>NW_008353893.1:1790450-1792220 GCF_000622305.1 Nannospalax galili | reverse complement strand
CTGACTAGATTTACCAGAAGGGCAGACAGGGGGAATGGATGAGGGTGCTGACAATACAGTGGACAGTGACAGGGATGGCAGAGTATGGAGCCTCTAGTGGGAGAGGAAGGCTGTCTATCTGATGAGTTTGTAATCATGCTCAGATGCCGAGGAGCTCAGAAGGTGGGTGACTGTGACCAGTGATAATCATGTATATAGAGATTAGAAATGCATGTGAAAGTGTCTCAATGTCAATTGCCTTAAATGAATTTTTCTGTATGAAACTGTGTATTTTAACAACGAAGTCGAGATCTTTTTTAAACATTAAAACCTCATTTAATTTTATGTCTTATAGTGTTTATTGTTGCGGACCCCTGCCGTCTAAGGTAGCAGTCTCTACTTGTCCGGATAGCCACAACCCTGCTCAGCGTTCATATGCAGAGGCTTCCTTTCTCAGCTGGGCGCCTTCCTGCTCTCTTCCTGACTCACCTTTTGAAGTGCCCGTCACAGATACATATCCTCTGGCATGAAACTGCCAGGTTTTCCTGTGTGATAATCAGGCAATGTCTGACAGCCTGGCAGAAGCCCACCACCACATTTAAATGGGGCATCCTACAAAGCACCTATCAACTAAGGCTTTTGCTACTGTCTCCACACTATAAATATCCTGATTTCCCCCTAATTAATCAGCGCTGAATCACTAAGATCTGGAGCTGAGCTGAGTCACTGAATAAAGGAGCTGTACCTGACTGAGCTGAATTCTGTGTCTTACTGCCTATGATTTAGTCTCTCTCGAGGGGGCTGTCCCTTCATAAACAATGACTCCCAGAGATCCTGCTTTCTCCGTTCTTGCACCTCCCCTTGTGATCTGGCGGCCTGCGGATCACATACCTTGAAGGAGTGCCCGGTAGCTTGGAACGGAACTCTCCTGGAAGCGCAGAGACCGCTGAGTCGCCAGCATCCAGTATGCGCAGAGAGCCAGGGACCCGAGCAGCAATGTGGTGCATGGGATCTGCCCATATCTGGCACCCAATGTGAGAGCCTCTGAACTTCGCGCCAGCCAGCAGCTGGCACCCCCTGAAACGCCGAATTCATGAGTATCTCTCCCACCAGGAGAGCAACAGAAATCTTTTTTTTCCTTCATCTCCCATCAGGAGACTAAAAAGGCAGCTGTGCCTACAAGCCACCCCACTCGTGGGGCCTGGCAAATCTCTCTTTCTTTCGTCTCCCATCAGGAGACTAAAAAGGCAGCTGTGCCCCCAAACCACCCTTGGGGCCTGGCAGTCTCTTCTAATTTCCTCCTTTTATTTCCGGTCTGAGTCTTCGCGTGAGAACGTTAAAGACAGAGAGGCAACTGAAGCTTTCTGGTCAGGGCTACTCCTTGATGTCAGCTGAAGGCCTTTCTGTCCCCTAACGGACTCCGACTGCCTGCACAGGTGTAGACAAAAGACCTTCTATCTAAACATCTTTCTAATATGAAAACCTGGTGACGCAGCAACCACGTAAGAGTCCTTAGGACGGTTGCCAGTCTCTTAAATCTGCAGGAAGGCTGGTGCTGGGGGCTAAGTGAAATCACCTGAGATATTGATCTCAGGCACGTTTCCTTAGTAACTATCACTTCACTACTTTCCTATCCTAACACCGCTAGAAAAATCCCCAAAGTCCTAAGAGATCTTCACATAAGCCTTAAAGTCAGCTTCTAAAATAAACTTCCCTAATCAGTTTTGTTATCCTGCCCCCAGGGCACTGAAACCACAGCTAAAACCAGTTAGGTGAGAATTTAAATTAACT
>NW_008353893.1:1787571-1790322 GCF_000622305.1 Nannospalax galili | reverse complement strand
AGAACAAAAGATTTAAAAGTGACGCTTTTTTTTCTGCAGTCTAGAGGCTTGTAACTTGCCAGGGCGCTCCAACCCCCTAGTGCCAGACTGCTGCAAAAACATCTTCCATTTATAATGGGACATTCAACATCACGCCAGAAAAAATGCCAAATTCATTCCCTTAAAACCCTACTTAAATCTAGAGGACTTAAAATTTCCAAAGAAGAAAGCTCAAAATTTTGGAACAAACTTTATCAATTTGCACCCTGGATCATATCAGCAGACATCTCTGATCCAGAGGTCTGGACTAACATTGCATATCTGGCTCGTAAAAAGGAAATCCAGGAAAAACATAATTTCCCTCTTCCCTTTTTCCCCATGATAGCAGCCAACCAGCAATGCTTAGGACAAGCATCAGAAAATAATAAAGGAGAAGGTTCAAATGATAAAAAAGACCCTAAAAATTGCCCAGTAGCAGACTCAACAGAAGTCAGACAAAACCTACTCATCAGCAAAATTAATCTTTACCCCCCTCTTGCTAATTTAACAAGCCCAGATATTAACGCCCAGACCTCAAAAGCTCCCAAAGATCCTCAGATAAATCCCCCTCCCCCTTCACCTCGGCTGCCACCACCTGTGGCACCGTTCCAGCCACACCCTACAGCCATAGAGCAGCTGTGTAATCTTAGGGATAATTGGAGTTGCCAGCCGCAAAGTCTCCAGACACAATGGTCTCAGGACCCCAAAACTCCACCAGTAGAGACTTTTCCTGTTAGCTTACAAATAACAAGGCAACGCCCACTGGCCTGGTACCCACTCCCAGCAGTGGAATTAAAAGAATTATGCCAAGCTGCCCGTGAAGATGGAATCCATGCTCCATGGACAAAATCTATACTACAAACATTTAATACTAATCTGCTTACCCTGGGAGCCACTGAAATACTGGAATAACTGATATCCATTTATCTTTGAGATAGTGATTATCAATTTGTCCCGGGAACCCTATTAAGCTAATTGAAAAAAAGAGAAGTGATGTTTTAGGAGCCATTGCACATCTGATAACGGGAAGGGGATAATGATGGTATCAGGTTCCTTCCCTATAATCTATGTTTTGAACAGGTCTGCTTATGTGCACTACAAGCCTGGTACCGCCTAACCCCCTTGTCCACCGGGCCTGGAGAGACCTCCTCATTAACCTTCCTAAAGCAGAAACCAACTGAAATCCTCCTAGACTTTATACTAAGAGTGAAGGCAAGTTTAGATAGAAAAATAACAGACCCTGAAGCCAAAGCAATGGTTTTAAACAACCTTGTCTGGGAAGGGATGACCCCTGACCACAGACAAGCATGCCAGGGACTAAAAAAATGAACATTATGACAAATGGATTGTGGCCACCCATGACATTGGGACTGCCACGTACCAGGCCTCCTCCCTTGCCCAAGCCCTTGTAGCCACAACCCAATCCAACTCAAAATGCTTTAAATGTGGAGAAACTGGATACTGGAAAGAAAATTGTCCCCAAAATGACTCAGCTGCCACTTGACCCCCTTAAAACCTGTCCTGGATGTCCCCCATCCACTCACCCTTAATTCCCCCCAGATCTTCTTTTTCTGTCATCCTCATGGCTGTCTTTACCCTGCTTAAACTGCAATGCTTCAGCCAGCCCCCACTCTCCCTAATACCATGTGCTAGATATTATATTTTTCAGGAAAAAATCAGATCCATGGGCCAATCGCTGGCATATTGGAATAATAAAAAAATTCTACCCAGGTGCATTCTCTAGGTACCCTTCAGCTAACTTTCATATCTCTCAACAGCTTTCACCTGCAGATAAGTCTCTGCTAACTCATCATACTATTATTCTACAGGAAAAACAAACAGAGGACCAGATAAGATCAACTATGTCCTGGAACAAGTCTAACTTTCTTCCCTTCACCACCTACCCCAATGTTTAACTGTTTTTTTTTTTTTTAACAGAAAAAGATTTCACTGACTCTCATCTAGTGGATATCTACTGATTCAAACAACTGGCTAACTATTCAATTTGCATTTTCAGTGAGTAAGCCTACTCATTACAAATGCCTCACTAACTACTCTCTCCAGTACAGCATGCATCACCCCTCCTCTTTTCATATGGTGTAAAGGAGAAGCCCAAAACTGTGTTAATTTCTTTGTCCACTTTTTGTATACCAGTAATGATTACATCCCAGGTGTAAGAAGCGCTTTCCTCCTACACAGCTACCAGCAAAGAAAAATCTTCTTCCTCCTGCTGGTAGGGATCGAACTTGCACTTTCCCTGGGTGCTGAAGGCGTTGCTACAGCAACAACTGCTACAAGCCCAGCACCTGGCGGGAAATTTTCGAGACAAGCTGGACCAGACAATGGTATCTGCGACTGACAGCCTGGAATCCCTCTAACAACAAATAAACTCTCTTGCCAGGGTTGTGCTCCACAATAGAAGAACATTGGACTTAATAACTGCTGAACATGGAGTAGGTGTGCAGGTATTGGGAAAAATGCTGTTTCTTTGTAAATGAATCAAATGTTGTTGAAACCAATGTTAACACTCTCAAAAAACTTTGTAATGATCCATTTTCAAAATTTCAACCCACCTAACAATTAGGTTGGTTTAGTAACCCCTTGTTGGCCCCCCGGTAATACTGTATATTATTTTGATACTTACTGTTTTATAAGATTTCTTTGCTGACAATTACTGCCATTGCTAAAATCACTACAAAAACAGGTCATAGTCAATTATCAGACTTTGGATTC
>NW_008353893.1:1771124-1787426 GCF_000622305.1 Nannospalax galili | reverse complement strand
CCTTTCTCAGCTTGGTGCCTTCCTACTCTCTTCCTGACTCACCTTTTGAAGTGCCCGTCACAGATACATATCCTCTGGCATGAAACTGCCAGGTTTTCTTGTGTGATAATCAGGCAATGTCTGACAGCCTGGCAGAAGCCCACCACCACATGTAAATGGGGCATCCTACAAAGCACCTATCAACTAAGGCTTTTGCTACTGTCTCCACCATATAAATATCCTGGTTTCCCCCTAATTAATCGGAGCTGAATCACTAAGATCTGGAGCTGAGCTGAGTCACTGAATAAAGGAGCTGTACCTGACTGAGCTGAATTCTGTGTCTTACTGCGTACAATTCAGTCTCTCTGGAGGGGGCTGTCCCTTCATAAACTACGACTCGCGGAGATCCTGCTTTCGCCGTTCTTGCACCTCCCCTCATGATCCGGTGGCCGGCGGATCGCGTACCTCGAGGGAGTGCCCGGTAGCTTGGAACAGAACTTGCCTGGAAGCGCAGCGACCACTGAGTCGCCAGCATCCAGTATCCGCGGAGAGCCAGGGATCTGAGCAGCAACACGGTGCGCAGGACCCGCCCATAGTTTATAATGAGTAAAAGATTGTTTAAGCATAATAATTCATCTGTAAAGCTAAAAATGTACAGCCAATTTTGAAAGAGATGTACCCTAGCTCAGAAAAATGTTATTGAATAGGTTAATGCTGTTGTAATGAAATGCTTCTTCTAATTAAAAAAAAATATTAATTTGCTTAATCAAAATTTGAAAAGTAAAAACTTCTATAATACTTACAAATTTGTATATAAAAGAGACAAGTATGTGTAGATGCTATGATTCTTGAAGAAAAGAACAAAACACAAAACAAAAATAAATAAATGAAATTTTACATTGATATTTAATTTAATCCAGTTGCTAATGAAATATTACACAAATATTAAACTTCTCAAAATATGAGGATAATTTAAGTGCTCAGAGAAAGAAACACAGTTTTGACCCTGGTCTCTTGGAGTTTTTATTTTATCCAAAGAAATGGAGAAGATATTGAATGACATATATCCATAATTACGTTTAACTTCAGTGAAAGCTATGGGTAGAAATTCAGGACGAGAAAAATATATGATATATGGGCCATAGGATTGACTATGGGGGAACAAAATGATTTTATTGGCATAATGAGAGAAGATCAGATTGTTCTAATCTCCAATAATTGGTTAAAATCTCAAATACTAGTAAAGTTTCCATTTCAGATTTGGATATAAAATTACTTGTAAACAAATTTCTGTCATTCAGGCAGAATAGGATATAAAAATAGAAATGTTTGTCTTATAGGGAAAAATAGAGTTACATTTTTGCATGCTAGACCATTTATGTGTAAGTGTTCATGTGTCAGTGTGTGTACATATGTAAGCAGATGTGTTTGCTTTGTGTGCACGTAACCTGGAAGGCCAGAAGTCGATCTTGGGTGTTGTTCTTCAGGCATCAGTCAATTAGATTTTTTGAGTCAGGGGCTCTCACTATCGTAGGGCTAGTCAAGCTACTGAATTTCCGGTCTGTCTTCACAGTACTAGAATTACAAGTGCTCACCTCCATATCGAACATGTACACAGGTACTGAATGCTGACTGAGCTTTCTCTCCAGCCCCATCTGGGTATTTTTTCAATTGCTGACTCTTAATGACTGTTCATTTATGACCTGAGGTTTTGAAAATTAACAGATTTATTTATCTTTAATATCTCTGCTTTTCCAGAAAACAAATGCTGTGACTAGCCTATAAAAAATAAGTGAGTAACCTCTTTACAAGCCTGTTGATTTCTTTTTTTTTAAATAAGGAGAGAATCCTTCATAGACTTTTTAAAGACACTCTTCATATATTTTTCTTTCCTTCCCCAGGACTATCCATCTGTCCTTCTGGCATCTTTGGTATTTTTGGAATACCTGAACTTATTTTCCTCTTATGTGAATGTGATTTTCAGAGCTTTAATTTCCTATTCATGAGGTTAGTCAACCTGACATGCCTCATTTGTTTCCTTTGGAGTGTGTTTTTTGCATAAACTCAGGCTTAATATGCTCTTTTGTGAGGCTTTTCACTCTCATTTCACCTCAGATAAACACTATTGATTTCCCACTTTGCTGTTATAGCACATTTTCTTACAATTGAATTGATATTCTGAGGTGGGAGTACACTGGAGGTGAAAGCACACACTTCACTTGTCTTCTTCAGCAATACTCACAGTTGATTATTCAAATTTATATAGGATTATGTTTACATAAATTTAATTCAATATGATAGGCTTAAAGCATTATAATTACTTATGTAATTATCTCAAAATACACAATTTTATTTCAATTACACTTATAATTTTTAAAAATAATTTAAAGAAAAATATGACAAATACCAGAATGTGTTGTTAACCCTAAATTAATTAAAAAGTAAATAAAACATGACCTCAATAATTAAAGATCATATAATTAAAGAATTATGATTCCATTATTTAGTAATCTCAAAGGTTATGATTAGTAAATCAAGCTCTGAAGACACAGTCTCCATTCAAATTTTGTTGCCTGTGTATGTGACTAAACAAGAGACTTGAAATTTCCTGCGTCTGAATTTTCTCAGTGATTGTATAGCGACATTTGTACAGCCATGGATACAGTATTTCATGAGGTATAAATGGAGCAGAGAGGAAATCACTTTTAGCACATGCTAATTTCTTAGTAATTTTTATCTATTAATACTATAAATAATTGTGATTTTAGTGTTTCAAGAAAGAAACCAAAGATCAATACTGATGAGAACATATGTTAGGCCAAGCCTAGAAAATTTTCCCCAAACATTATAGTCTACAGAAGAGAAGAAAACATAAGATCCATTCATAATTCTATATTTGGTACCATAGTAAAAGAAAGCATATCTGAGAACCAGGACACTGTTGGAGAACGTACTAGAGAATGAGAAACACTTGGGTGAGTTTTGTAGTCCTAATGGAAGATATTCTCAAACAATGGAGAAGCCCCGTGTCAGGTTCATACATTCCACATGCCCCCAGGTGACCAGGAGCCTACTAAAGACCTCTCTCAGGTATGTTTGGCACTGCATGTTGAAGTACTCAGGGGAAGATGAATTGTTTTTGCTGTTGTTTGTTTTTCGAGATGGGGTTTCCCTGAGTCCTAGTTGCCCCAAATGCTGGGATTAAAGGCATGTGCCACCACACTTTTAAGTTTTAAACTGAGAGTATTTGTGAGCAACATATATGTGTTAAGATTTTCAAATAGAAGCTATTGGCAGTATGTAGCTACAGCAATTTTATTATTGTGTGCTTAATTTACAAAATAGTATTGATTACTACCTGGACAACAATAGTTGAGTCATAGTCTTCAAAGCACATTTGTAAAATACTATAGAAATAAGCAAGTGGAAAAAGTTAAAATGATGAAATAATATTTAAAATTATATTTTTACCATATTCAGATTTTATTTTATTTTGTATATTAGAAGTAAAATGAACACATGTTTCAGCTTTAGAAGACCTTGATTATTGTGAAGCAATCAGAGAAAATGATGGCTTCACCTCTTGATACCTTTTATATAAAAATTTCTGTGACACGAGGATGCAAGTATTATGAGTATCATCTTATCAAGTGCACCTTGGGGCCAGGTCTTCTGACAAAGCTAACTGTTTTCCTGCTGCCTTTATCTATAGTGGCATCAGACTACTTGTCGCATTAATATTCAAGGGTCAGTTCTTACTAAGGACAGCTGACATTTCAGATATGTTCATGAGCTAAACTTCCTCAAACTGAGACATTTTTATTCTTGAATAAAGCTTAAACATGTGTGTGTGTGGTACATGTATCAGTTTACAAATACACAAATACATATTTTCTCAAACTTTTTAAAGAAATTATTGAAAATGATAACATATTTTTTTAAAATTTCAGTCATTTTTCTCCTATGATTGCTTTATGCTATATTTCTAATTGTTTCTTCAGAAACGAAACATGAGTTGATTCTGAAAAGTCTAATAAAATGTAGTTAAACAATATTTTTTAAAAAGTTATTGAGAATTTCATGCATGCATGTAAGGTGCTTTGATCAAATCCATGCCCATTCCCTCCCCTCCAACACTTCCCTTATCTCCCTATCACAATTTTTATGATCAAGATTTCAAGTTAAATTGAATCTTGTTTTTTTTTCCCTCTGAAAATGTAAAAGCTATTAATCCAAAGATTATTATGTAATTTTTTTATGCCAAAATACCTTGATTTAAATTCTGGTTATATTTACTAGGTATAGGAAACTGGAAAAACATTTCACTGTATTCCACCTAAATTTCCTCATCTCCAGGATATAGATTTAACTTATATTTTCAAGGAATAAACAATTTAGAGTCACGGCATATGAAGAACTTTGTATAATGTTTAGAATACAGTCAGCTTAAAATAAACAATACATATATTCTACTTCCACACTGAACTGTGGAGAAAAATAAGCCAAATGGTACAGTGAGTGGTCTATCTGAATCCCTCAAATTGCCAATAATCAGATGATAGGGCTAATGGTTTACTAATGCTGCCTTCAAACAAGAAAAGCACTGTGAAAGTTTCAGGAAATTGGGGAGTTAAATAGACATCATGTTGGTGGCTTGAAGATGGCCATGATGAGAGGAAATTTTACTAATCTTTGCTGAAAGGCAGCTGGTATACATTTACAAAATGATACTAGTATCAGTACCAGCTTGCTTCTCCAAGTCAGCAGTTTTCTTAGGCCTGATTGACTTTTAAATTTAACAAAGATTTTCCAGAAGATTACTGAATGGATATAGAGACTGTGGAGACATGTCATTCATGGTTAATAAATGGAATTGGAGAAAGTAAATTAATTTTACTTTACTCAGACAAGTGAAAACTACACAGTAGTAAAAAGAAATGAAATACCAATGAGTAAAACAAAGTGTACAGCTGTCACAGATAGTTGAACAAAAAAATCCAGACACCATTCTAGAAAAAAGAAAGCTAAATAGTGCATTGTATGTGGATTTATGTATAATGAGAAATGCTTTTTGCTGGACATGATAGCACAGTTGCACACATGTGCTGTGACTGCATGTACAAGACTTGCATGAGATCAAGCTAGTCAAACTCTCAGCGTGGACAGGGGAGGGGCTCATGAAGTTTCACCCGTAGTTGAGGAACTATTGACAATAAATGGCTGTTGGGGAAGGAAGGGTCTATTTTCTTCAGGTGTGGGGCCCCTGGGAGGCTACTTATGCTCCAGGAGATGGTCCTAAACTCTTGCACATACAGGGAGTACTAATTGGATTCTGTGGGTTTAACAAAAGAGCACATGACATTGAGTTTAAAAAGTGGTGGGAGGACAGGGAAAAATTTGAAAAGGATCAGAAATTGATTTGATCAAAAGGATTTGATCACATGCATGAAATTCTCAAATAGTCAAAAGAATTATAATTATTAAAAACTCAGGATGTCCAATGGTGACAGAATCAGAGCAGTTTTGGCCTTTGTTGGTAGAATGATGGGCTGTGAAGGATCTTGATAGAAATGAGTGCTGCATATGTTATGTTCATTTGTCAAATTTTATCTGAATACACACTAAGCATCTGAGAATTTGTAAGAACTAAGTGCTTCTGAATAATGAAATGTGTTTCATAGACATAGAAAATGTTTGATCTGGAGAGATATGACCATTGTACTTAATTCACATTATAGTTAAGTGTAGTCAAGGTAGATGTAACATTGCTATTTGACTCATTCAGAATATGAAGTGTTTGAAGAGGGAATACATAGGTGCACAGTAAGGCTTTAGATGCAGTCATGAATTTGCATGGATGTTGTAATGTGTTAGTATCTCAAAGTTGCAGTAAGGGTACATAATGCCAATACTTTGAAGTCTGGTCTTTAAAATATGTAAATACTATGGTACTAAGGTTAAAATGTACACTAAGCCTGAAGTGACGGCTCGGCAATTAAGAGTGTATTGTGCTCTTGTAGAGATTCGAGTTTAGTTACCAGCAGCCATGTTGGTCAGCTCACAAACACCGGCAACTTTAATTCCTTGGGATCTGGTGCCCTCTTCCAGTCTCTGAAGGCACCTACATCTATGTGCATAAATATATGTGCATGCATGGACACACACACACAATTAAAAATAAAATAAAATCTTTAAAAAAATAATACAGACTCTGGAGTGGCAGTATAGCTCAAACATAGAGTGCCTGCCTAGCATGTGGGGAGTCCTGGGTGGTTCCATACTTATACTACAGAACAACAAAAGAGAAACACACCAATAGTAATACAGACTGAAATCTTATCATCTGTCTTCACAAATTGATTCTGACATTTGTTTCTCAGATTTTAGATGAGTTACTGAAACTCTCTAAACCTCAGCATCTGCCTTGTGGTCAAGATGACAGAGTAAAGTGGTACATGTAAAAAGGAGAGGCCCATGAAGTTAGGCTACAGCAAGGTTAAACTGCTAAATGTGTGATCACAGTGCATTCCAGTTATTACACAGTGTAGATTATGACTATTATCCTAAGGCTTTTATTGTTGTTTTGTTTTAAAAAATAAGGCGAGAGGGGGGCTGGAGAAGTGGCTCAGCCACCAAGAGCAATGACAGCCCTTCCAAAAGACCTCGGTTTGGTTTCTAGCACCACCACAGTAGCTAAAACCAACAAAAATTCAGGTTCCAGGGGATCTGACTCCTTCTCCTGGGAGAAGCCAAGGTAGGAACTCGGGGCAGGAACCTGGAGCATAGACCAGGAAGAATGGTGCTTACTGGTTTTAACCTCTGACCTGTACCCAGCCTCATTTCTTAAACAACTCAGGACCACCTGCTTCTCTCAGTGAAGAATTGTGGCCTTGGTGATATTAAATAAAATAAACCCTTTAATCCCCAAATAGGTTTTGGTCAATGTTTCATCACAGAAATAAAATGTAAGTAAGATACACACAGACCAAATAACTACTCACATACAAAAAGAAAGCCAAGCTATAGCAACATTGTAAACAGAATCAAACTTCCAGCAAAGTCAGCCTAAGTTTCATATCAGACACACAACCAACAAAAGAAATTCATATACCCAGATCACAATGAAAAAAACAAAGTAATATGAAAACAGGAATAATATAACCCCAGCAAAGCTTACAAGTCTTACAAGAGTGTTCTAGTGAGAGCTACCTAGAGGAACACCAGGACACAGAATTAAAACAAAAAAACAATAATAAATATGATCAAAGGTTTCAATGAATTTAAAGAACATACAAACAAACAACTGAAAGGACTAAAAGAAGATAGTGATAAACTCCTGACTGAAGCTAAAACAACAGAACAACAACAAAAATACACACACATACATACACACACATATACACACACAAATATATGGATGAAAGAAATAACAAAGACAATTCAGAATTTGAAAAGAAAATTCAGAGAACAGACATATTGAACAAAAATTCAGGCTGAAATAAAGACAGAATTGAAAAAAAAGTCAGTGAGTCAATTTGAGACAACAGTAAAAAGCCTCACCAACAGAAGAAATGAAATGGAAAACAGAATATCGGGACTAAACATAAAGTTGAAGAATTGGACCTCAAGCAAATAATATGAAAAAAATTAAAAACACAATAATGAAATATGCAGGAAATGTGGGACACTCTCCAAAAACCTAAATTTATGCATCATATACTTAAAGCAAGGAGAAGAATATAAGTTCAATGGCATTGATCATATCGATATTCAAAAGAATTATGGAAGAAAATTTTGCTAAAATAAGGAAAGACATGCCCATACAGATACAAGGAGCAAAGAGAACACCAAATATGTAGGACCAGAAGAGAAACTCCCCATGGGATATCATAGTAGATTGACTAAATGTACAGAACAAAAAAAATACTGAAAACTTCAAGAGAAAAGCAATAACTTATGTAAAAGGAAAATCCATTAGAATTACAGCTGGCTTTTCAGTGCAAACTATAAAAGTCAGAAGAATTTGGACCAAAGTATTTCTAGTTCTAAATGACCATAGATTCAAACCCAGAATACTTTACCCTGAAAACTGTCAGTCATAGTTGAAGAGGAAAGAAAAATCTTCTATGATACAAATAGGCTGAAAGAATTCATGTCCACCAAACCAGCCCTACAGAGAATATTTAAAGCATTACAAAGGACTGAAGAAAGGAATGGCCATACCCAAGAGGCTAGAGAAAGAAAAAAAATGGAGGTACATTATTATAGAAACACAAAGCAGGAAGAAAAACAAAAACAGACATTAAAATGTGAGTAACCAAAACACAATTTTTCAATAATAACTAAAGACCAATGACTTCAACTTCCCAGTCAAATGACACAGACTAATTGAATGCATTAAGACACAAAATTCATTATTTTTTGGTCTAAAATAAACTCATCTCTCCTACAAGGATAAGCACTCTCTTAGAATAAAAGAATAGAAAAAATTATTCCAAGCATATGGTACCAAGAACCCAGCAGATGTTCTAGTTTTATTACCTGAAAAAATAGTCTTCAAATTAAAATGAATCAAAATACATAAAATGTCACTTCATTCTGATCAAGGGAACAACTGACCAAGAAGGTATTACAATTATATGAACATATGTTTACCAAACTCTGGTGCACCCAAATTCATAAAAACAGTACTTCAGGACTTCAAGGCATGGATTGACCACAAGTCACTAATAATAGGTGACTTCAACATCTTACTCTCTTCCACAGAGAGACCAAACAAAAAAATAATAAACAGAGAAATATTTGAATTAAATAACATCATAAATGAAATGGACCTAACAATCTACAGAATATTACATCAAGAACCAATGAATACATGTTCTACTCAGAAGCCCATGGAAGGTTCTCCCAATTATATCACATATTGAGCAACAAAAACAACAGCAAAAAAAACTCAACAAATACCAAAAAGTGAAATAAGCCCATGCATTCTATTAGACCATAATGAAATAAAACTTAAAATCAGCAGTAAAGGGGACTCTAGTAACGTTAAGAACTCATGAATGATGAATGGATCAAACAAGCTACCAAGAAAGAAGCAAAAATATTTCTGGAACTAAATGGAAATAGCACAACACAAGAAAACCTGGGACACTTTAAAAGACTTGTAAGAGAGGAAATTATAGCTCTAAGCACCTATATTAAAAAATCAGAAAGAACACAAATAAATGACTTAACAATACAATTCCAACCATATAGGTTTCTGGAGGAACATGGAAGACTTTGGACATTTGGACTATAAAACTGGTTGAATGCTGCAAACAATGCTTAATAGACCATTCTCTTAGTATCTGCAAAGAAAGCAGTGTTGAGAGCAAAATAGTTTCAGAGGGAAATAAGGACTTAAACAGCAACTTGGATATTTTGAAAAAGAGTCTGCTGCTGTCTATCCACAGTCTAAGCACTTTCTGAGGCTAAGTTGAAGAGCAATGGACTAATTTCTTTGGCAGAGGAAATTCAAGATATCCTAACTTAGAATAGGTGGCATGATTATAATGGTGAATATTCTTGAGATCTATAAGGAAAAAGAGGAAGTGGGAAGAAAGAAATGAATAATGTACTGTCTGGATTGAAAAAATAGCACTAATAATATTATGGTTTGAAATAAGGCAAGTTCTGAAGGAGAGGTTCTCTCTGATAAGGAGATTAAAGCCTTTGGAGGCCTAGAGATCTGCACTGAAACAGTAGAAAGAGTAACTTTAGAGTAATACCACACCAAGCTAAGCCTCCAACTTGTGAAATGAAAAATACTTAAGGAGGTTTCTTCTAGGAAACTGCAACCCACAATAATTCATTGTACTTTGGATGAAGCAGGCCAGAGTCCAGTCCAAACTGGCAGCCAAACTTGGCAATGTTGCGTGCATGGTACAGAATTTAGAAACATGAATGATTCAAAAGTGAAGACTTCATCAGTTCTTCCTCCAGGGTTTCAGAGAGCCACTATTACCAGGTAATGTGCAGCAAGGGAGTTCCTTCATAAAGAAGGCCCTGACACAATTGTGTAAAGCTGTGAAGGTGAATCCTAGTTGACTGTGGAGAACCCAAATGCTGGAGATACTAGATCTGTGAAGCATCTCCCAAGGAGAACTGCATGCCAAGAGTAGTACTAGGCCAAAATAGAGAAGGATGAGGCACACTGCAAAGCTGGAAGGGCTGAGCCATCTAAGCCTTTTGGAAGTAAATCCAAGAAGTCAATCATGGAGTTACTATATTTGGCATTTTCCCAATGATTTACAGTCTTGTTTTGGTCCAGTATTTCCTAAATATTCCCTTATTCCTCCCTTCTGGAATGGGAAATATTTAGGTCCCATTGTATGTTGGAAGTATGTAATTTGTCTTTTGATTCTATAGAGGTGTAAAGTTAAGAGAATGCCTTGAGTCTCAGAAAAGACTTTAGCATCTGAACTTTTGAATAGTATTTATACCACTGAAGTTAATCTAAGAATAGATCAACAGCTTTAAAAGACTAATAACAAAGAAAGATATTGAGGAAGACACAAGGAGATGCAAAGAACTCCTGGGTTACGGGTAGTTAGAATTAATGAGGGAAAAAGGCCAATCTACCCAAAGCAATTTACAGATTCAATACAATCCAAATCAAAATCCTCTAACAGAAATAGAAGAACGTATCCTAAAATTTATATGAAAACACATACAAAAACATCTAGATAGTCAAAGCAAACCTCAGCACAAAGAGTAATTATGTTGGGATTACCATACCAGATCTCAATCTATATTTCACTCCTAAAGTCATAAAAACTGTGTGGTCTTGACACAGAAACATAACTGTAGATCAATGAAACAAAACAGAAGACCCAAATTATGAGGGCACATCATTATAGTCACCTGATATTTGACAAAGGTGCCAAGAAAACACAATGAATGAAACACTCTTCAAGAAATAATGCTACCTAAATTGGCTCTCCATGTCTAGAAGAGTGAAAAAAGACCAGTTCTTATCATCATTCACAAAAGTCAACTCCAAATAGATCAGAGATCACAATGTGAATCCTGGAATGTGGAAAATGTTAGAAGAAGCCATAGGCGGTACCCTGCAAGATACAAATGCAGGAAAGGAATTTCTAATGGGACATTAGTCACTCAGGAATTAAGGTCAACAATTGACAATGTGTTCTCATTAAACAACAAAGCTTTATACACTAAGGAAACAACCAATTGAGTGAAGAGGAAGCTACAGAGTAGAAGAAAATCTTTACCACTGATACATCTGACAGAGGATTAATAACCAGGATATACAAAGAACTTAGAAAAAAACAAAGAAACAAAAAAGCAAATGACCCAATTAAAAAAATCGGCTATGGGCTGAGGATGAAGGCCCATTCCTGTAATCTCAATACTTGGAAGGCAGAGGTAGGCAGGTCTCTGTGAGCTCAAGGCCAGCCTAGTCTATATAGAGTTCCAGGCCAGCTGGACTACAGGGAGACCCCATCTCAAAAAGACACAAACAAACAAAATGGTCTATGAATCTGAACAGAAAACTCTCAAAAGAAGAAATAGCAATGGCTAAGAAACACCTTTAAAAGTGTTCAACATTATTATTAATAGGAGAACTGAAAATCAAAACCAGGCTCCAGTGGATGGACCCACACAGAGTGACTGGTCCCTGATTGTAGGGACCAATTAGGTCATATAGCATATATAATGGAATACAGTGAATTGTGTGGGTAACAGTGGAGGGAGGTACAGATTGGAGAAGGCATTTAATCCCTTTTAATTATATTGCATGAAAAATCACAAAAGTATGATAAAAATTAAAGAAATAAAAAATAAAAAGTTCTATCTTTTCCTCTTCCGCATCTCAGGAAATGTGTCAGAAAATGAGAAACAGTGGAAGGTGGGATTACTAAGTAAGTGACATATTCCCTCAGGCTAAAATCCAAGAAATTCCTATCAAACAGAAACACATGTAATCAAAGATTGCACTATTGTCAAATTTAATTAAATGGAGAAGACATTCTACAAAAAGAGGGAGAATTATAAGGTGACTTTAAGTGCATGAGGAGAAGTGGCAAAGTCTTCACTACATATGATGGCCTGTGGTCCAGAAAACTTCCAAATGCAAGGGGTAAGCATTTTTATATCCAGATACAAACACAATCTAGAAAACAAGATTTCAGAATGATGCAACAACTTAGGAATTCACTTTTTGTGTAGAAATACTTTTGCATAATTAACATAAGTACCTTTTTTTTTTTTTTTTTTTGGTTTTTTTGAGACAGGGTCTCCCTGCAGCCCCAGGTAGCCTGGAACTCCCTATGTAGACCTGGGTGGCCTTAGACTCAGAGAGATTCATCTTCCTCTGCATCCCAAGTGCTGGGATTAAAGTAGTGTGCCATCACACCCAGCTACAAGTAGTTTTAATAAAGAAAGGGCAATTAATTTAGTTTCACTCTAAAGCTAAATTTATTTTAAATTTATTTATTATTTTAATTTTATGTGTATGCCTGCATATGTGTAAGTGAACTTGTGTCATGCAATACCTGTAAAGGACAGAAAGGGCATTGAATCCCCTGAACTGGAGTTATGGACTATTGTTAACCACCATATGGGTCCTGGGATTAGAACCTGGGTCTTCTGCAAGAACATTCAGTGCTCTGGACCACTGAATCATCTCTCCAGAACTAAAAATTTATTTATGTTACAATAAAACACTATTTTATGCTTTCAAGAACATGGATAAGTAAGATGAAATCAAATTGAAAGCATTTTTTAAATAAAGAAAATCTCTGGGGTCCTAACTAAATACATTATGTATCATTTATTCTTTATAATTCAAGGAACATGAGACTTGATTAGTGTTGGCAAGATGTTTTATTTATACATCATAACAAAGATAAAATTATTGTGCATTTGAAAATACTTGTCCCACAGAGTAATCCTAACATCAGTACAAGAGCATTCAAGTTGCTTTACAGTGTCACCAACTCATATTTAAATACTTTTTGAAAATTTCATATATGAGTATTGGGTTTGAATTATTTCTTATCCTCCCAGCCTCCATTCATCTCTTCCATGTTCTTCCTGTCACCAGTCAGTGACCACAATTCAAGCCTGAAGGGCTTGGGGGCCCTGAGGTATAGGCGCAGAAGAAATCAGGACGCAGGGGATGCAGACGCATGTGAACCAATGCATGCTTTATTCTAAGGATCATCCTTATTTATGGTACAAGAAAAGGAGGAGAAAATGTTCTTCTCAAGCCAAATTATCTCATCATGATGTTTACAATACCTTCATGATATTTGCAGTACCTTCGTGTTCCCAGGGCTCAGCCCTTTTTGGAATCGTATCTTTCCTTCCATGCCTACCAAAACGCTCTGAAGGAGCAGTCAAATACTTGTTGTGAGCTCCACCATATAAACACATTCCTCCTGACTTGGCAGACTAGGTCAAAACACAAACTCTAAGTAAACAAGCAATCCTGCCACAGCTCAATGTACGTAATGGATTAATAGCTCCCAACATCTCCCCCTTTTTTATTTTTTATAACCCCAGGTTATGCTATATCTAGGACAGGACTGTGCCTGTCTTAGGTTGTCTTCTGCCAGAGAAAAGCCTTACCCAAAATTGGCATGTAGCTTCCATCAGCTACGCCCTGTCTTAGGTTGACTTTCTCCCAGAAGATCTTACCCGTCATTGACTACCGGCCTTCATAAGCAAGAAAGCACAATCTTGTAATAATTACAGTCCTTGATTTACCGCAAACCCCACTAAGCCATACACAAATGGATGTGATTATCTATTATTTTCAGTTTTCATTTTCTCATTGTGATAATGCAAAGCAGTAATTAATGGTTCAGCAGATTGCCTATTAGTAAGGTGAGATACAATTCCAAGAACACATCAATAAACACTACACACAAAAGTATTATAAAACTAACAGCTGAAGATTTAAAAATAACAGCTGAAGATCCAAGGCTATGTGACAAGCTTTGCCACCATCCCCGAGGATCAAGACCAGAAAGGGTATCAGCTTAGGTAGTAGCTACTTGATCAATAGGTAGAATGTATCTCTTCTGAAAATATCTCATATATCTCTTCTTGTAACTGTATTTCATTAAAAGTTACATTATCCATTTTACCTTGAATATACAATTCTATATTTTCCCATTCATATTTAGAATCATTATATTTATATGGGGTAATACAAATTTGAGAAGAATTCCAATCACATACATATTGCATAGTTTTTTTGTAATTCCAATAACTTATTTCCCAACCAATGTAACCCCCATTGTAAAGCCACAATTTCTTCTTGTAGTTGTGAGCTGATCTGAGCCTGATGTGTCCAAAGCTTATGAGAATCATCAGGCCAATGTTCAATAAAATCTTGCGTTTGAACAGATTTTCTGAAGTGCCACACCAGCAGTAGTAGCAGTAGCAGCTAAAGCGATAAGTCCCAAAATAGCAGCAATAATCAAGCCAATCATACGTTTGCCTCGTCATAACAGTCTTTTGAAAAAATCGCACAATTAGTCCTTGAATACGACTGCTTTCCCAGGGACAATACATTTTCACGGGAATCCATAAGGAATTTCGTTGAGTTAAAATCATGACTGATTCAAAAGATTGATTAAACAATATAGAGTTATTAAGACAAGTATATAAACGACAATTTTGACAAGTTAACTTCATTCCCTGTATGATTATAGGTCCTATTAATATTACTAAAGGGAAATGTACACAAGCTGTAACATTATGGGTTTGAACCTTAAAAAAATCATAATATGCGGGAGAATTTTTAGTACCTGCATAAGTGCCATTTAAAATATCCACAGGCTTAAGAGCAGCTAATAATCTCCATACATGTAATTGAGGAGAATATAATCTTGATCCTACTCTCACCTGAGGTCGAGGATTTGCTATTCCTCCATCCACCCAAGCCATAAATCTATCATTCTTTGTATGATTATTCATAGGAACAGTATCATTCAGTATACAATATGAGTTGGACTTATTATATTCACTACAACCTTTTAACCAACTTCCCAAAGGACCCCAATCAACCCAAGTATGATTTTGAAACCTATAAATTTTCCCTTTTATCCCTCTACAGTTTTGCCAAACCAAAGGTTTATAGTACTTTATCCGATTATAAGAAAAGCCTTCACATTCTAACAAACCTGGGGCATCTATGTCCTCATATTCTGTCTAATCAGGGCCTACAGACTGAGCAGAAAGGCGCACCAGTCGTGTACGAATCCTATCCCATGTACCACCAGGAACAATTCAATTCTGCTGTCGTATAGGATAACAAGGAGGAATTCTAAAGCACATAATATCAGGAGACACAAATTGAGTATAATTAAAAAAAGTCCCTTCTTCATTAGGATAGTCTGGCTGACCTGTTCCATAAGGTGGAGATAACACATTCATAGGAAAAGTTGTAACTACTATGATAGGTTCCTTCCAAGTATAAGGACGAAGAAGAGGGGGATTAGGTACATGAGCCCAATATATTACCTCAGCTTCAACAGCAGAAGAGCAAATAATCAAAGTGCACATAGCTAGAAATAGGTGTTCTAGGGTAAATTCCTTTCTTGCATGACTAACCACAGACCGAGCCTTAGAAAGCAAGGCATTCATCCAACCCCAAGTGGGATATGATAACCTTTCCTGATTACGCTGACGTTTATTAGTCACCGATAATGTCTCCATTGTTTGGAGTAACATCTCTCGATCCTTTCTGTGCCGCACCGCCGTCTTTACTGGTTGGAGTCTGCAAATGGATCCATTGGCCAGGATGCCAGAAGGAGACTCCATTTCCTGTAGAGACAAAACCATACCCTTTGCCTGGAATCAGTAATTTTCCTGGTATCCAATCTTGAGATTCTCCTGGCTTAATCCAGACTTCCACTGGATCAGGTGGGAGTGATGATTCCTGTAAAAAATGCTTATCCGCACGGGATAAAACTTCTCCTTGGGGCAAATTTAAGAAGCTAATAATAATATTTCATATATTAATAATTTATGATTCCTTTGTCTTAAGGTTTTAAATTCCTCATAATCTAATGTATAACTCCTTTTTAATTTTTTAATATACATTTTAATATATCCATTAGTTCATTCTATTATAGCTTGTCCTTGAGGATTGTATTCAACTCCAGTTATATGATTAATTTTATGGAATTCCAGAAATTTCTTAAATCGCCTGCTAGTATAGGCAGGAGCATTATCTGTTTTAAGGGCAGTTGGAATTCCCATAACAGCAAAACAGGCCAATAAATGTTCAATACTATGATTAGT
>NW_008353893.1:1748505-1770050 GCF_000622305.1 Nannospalax galili | reverse complement strand
GTCCTTGCATAATTAATGTAGCAAGCAATTCCTCATATTTAATGAGAGTTTTTGGAAACGTGTGTTTAGTATTTATCCATTCTAAAGGATTCTCATCTTGAGCCAACACTGCAGTAGGATAATGAAGAGTAGATAGAACAACCAAATCAATAAGTTTACTAATATCTACTCGTTCTAGAAATATATTTTTTATGGCAAATTCAACATATTCAAGCTCTTGTTTTGCAAATCGTGTTAATTCTCTAGGACTGTCAAGGGCAGGATCACCCTGAAGAGTTTGAAATAAATTATGTAATTTATGAGTAGGAATACCAAGTACAGGGCGAAGCCAATTGATATCCCCTATAAGTCTTTGAAAATCATATAATGTTCTTAAATTCTCTAATTGAATTTGTGTCAACTGTGGATATATGTCATTTTAAAACATACCCTAAATAGTGATAAGGCTCCTCTCTCTGTATCTTATCCTCTGCTATAATAAATCCATATCCAGCAAGATGTCTAGTAACTATAGAAAGCAAATTATTTAATAATTGCTCATCTTTAGTAGCAAATAAAATATCATCCATGTAATGTATAATCATTATAGAGGGAAATTGTTTATGCAGACCCATTAGAGCTTGAGCAACATACATCTGACATATAGTTGGAGAATTCATCATACCCTGAGGCAACACTTTCCATTGAAATTGACGATGAGGTCCCTGCAGATTAACATAAGGTAAAGAAAAAGCAAACCTAGGACAATCATCTTTATGTAAAGGAATAGTAAAGAAACAATCTTGCAAATCTATAATAAGTAACTTCCAGTCTCTAGGAATCATACTAGGTTGAGGTAACCCTGGCTGCAATGCTCCCATAGGATGCATTGAAGCATTAACAGCTCGCAAATCAGTGAGCAATCGCCATTTTCCTGATTTCTTTTTGATGACACGTTAGGCGAATTCCATGGCGATACTGAAGGCTCAATGTGGCCTTTTCCTAGTTGTTCATTGACCAAATGCTCAGCTGCTTGCAGCTTTTCTTCTGATAAAGGCCGTTGCTCGATCCAAATTGGCTGAGAAAATTTCCATTGTATCTTTATAGGAGATATATCTGACATTATCTATAAAGACATTAAAATTATGGAACTACCAAATAAGCTCCCCATTGTTCTAATACATCCCTACCTATAATATTTACTGGAAGTTCTAGTACATAAGGTTTAATACATTTGTCCATCTATACTAGAAATTGTTTTATATTCCACACTAACATTAACTACTGATACTGGCCGAGCTCCAACTCCTTTGATATCACATTTCATTATCTGAGTTGTCCAATTAGATGGCCAATCATCTCTTTTAATAATAGTAATATCAGAGCCAGCATCAATCAAACCCTTAAAGGATCTATCTTGAATTTTGAAACTAATCTGAGGCTGTTGCGTTTGCAGCAGCATAGCCCAATTAACTAATATAGGATTAGTACTTCCAAATCCTCCAATCCGTTTTTTAGAAGAAGATCCTATAGGTATAAAAGGAAGAAGAATCAACTGAGCAATCTTATCCCCTATTGTAATAGAATATGAGCTATTGGTAGTAATCAAAATTTGAATTTCACCTTCAAAATCAGAATCAATTACTCCTGGGCTTACTATAATCCCCTTAGCTGTTAAACTTGATCGCCCAATTAACAACCCCCAAGTTCCTATAGGCAATGGACCATAAATACCTGTAGGTATTTTATAAGGAATAGTAGATGGTGTCAATGTTATAGTTATGGCTGAGGGAAGGTCCACGGCTGCACTACCGGCGGTTGCTGGGTTGAGGGAAAAGATGGTTGGGTGCCACCGATGGTTTGTGAGGGGCCTCAGGGAAGGCCCCGAACCTCGTTTCCTGAACGCTGTGGTCGAGTTGTTGGCACAGGCTGATTATTTCCGAAACGATTACCATCAACAACTGTCTTGGATTCTCGTTTCCCGAACGCTGTGGTCGAGTTGTTGGCACAGGCTGATTATTCCCTAAACGATTACCATCAACATCTGTCTTAGATCTACAGTCTCTAGCCCAATGCGCACCACGACGACAACGGGGACATTTGCCAGGTGGCCGGGATGGTGCCTTAGGGCACTAGCGCTTCACATGGCCCTCAGTACCACAACCAAAACATCTTACTTTTGATTTAACTGTCCCTCTTTGTGAATTTATAGAAGCTTGAGCAAAAAGTTGCATTTTTCTGGTTTCAGATTGAATATTACGACAGGCTCTAGCATATCCCAGAACATCACCTGTCTCTTTTATGAGTAAACTAGCTCTTTGGCAATCCTCATTTGCATTTTCATAAGCCATTATTTTTATTATTGCTTCTTGTGCAGCAACCCCAGGCACAGAACACTTTACAGCCTTTTGAAGGAGAGCCAAAAATTCTACATATGGCTCCTGAGATCCCTGAACAATTTTAAGCCATGGACCATATTTTTCTCCCTCAGGCTGTATACGATCCCAAGCTTCAAGGCAAATATCCTGAAGCTGAGCATGTATAGCTTCAGGTACATTAACCTGCTGAGGAGGCAAGTTATATGCTCCTGTTCCTGTTAGCATAGGATAAGTAATAGCTCTAATTTGTGGATCAGTAGAAGCAGCATTATCTCTAGCTAGGGAGGCAGCAAGGTCATAATACCACATAGTCCACTGAATATACTCTGATGGCTTTAGTAATGATCTGGCTAAAATTTTCCAATCCTCTGGAGCAAGATTCCCATAATGATTAGATAAACCTAAAAGAATTTCTTTCACATAAGGTGACTGTGGACCATATAGTGTTACTGCCTTGCGCACCTTAGTAATATGATCTATATCTATACCTTCATAAGTAGGAGGTGGTGCAAGTCCGTTAACAGCAGCATGTCGAATAACTGGAAATGCAACTTTTGGCATAATGATTTCAGAATCAGAGTCAGAATCAGAAGTTTGCACCAATAATTTTGCAAGAGCTGCTGTTATACTCAATGTTTGTTTAGGTTTCACTTGTACTTTGGGCTTCGTTACAACCAATTTTTTAAGTTTCTTTCTCAGCTGTCGAGCCATAACTGAGTCCTCATCCGAATCTAATGAGTCCTCCGTGTCATCTGGACACAAGAGGCTTGGGGCTGGAGCTAAAGGCTCTTTCTTTGCAGAAATGTCTACAGAAGGCTCTGAAGAAGTAGCCTCTTGAATCTCCTTAGCAACTTTATTCTTTAACTCCTCAGGAACATCATAGAGATTAACTGCTTCACTAGAAGTACAAAAAACTTGAGTTGGGGACAAACTATTAGGACCTTGATTAATTAATATAATAGCTGTTCTGAGAAGTGCCCACACAGATCAAAAATCAAGTGGTATTGTTTCTCCTGTCTGAAATGCCTTTTCCACATTTGTTCTGACTCTGTCCCAAACTTCTAAATCTAAAGTTCCTGTATCAGGAAACCATGAATTAAACTCTACAACTATTTGCACACAGTTATGTTTTCTGGAAACTTGTGCACCATTACTATGAAGAATATGATGAATTAAAGAAGCAAAAGGAGTAGACTTACCTTGTCCCATTACCCTGCAAATAATTTTTAAAAATAATTTTTTATAAACCAACCACAGCTGCCAACCAGTACCAGCTGGTCAAATTATCCATCACCTCCTTTGGATGACCTTTACTTACTTGGCCAAGACTCCACCACCTCCTCTGGGTGACTTGTACTTACCTGCAACTCTATCCTGAACACTTTTTCTTAGTGCACTATCGGGGTACCTGTTCCGGCACCATCACCGGTCAATGACCACAATTCAAGCCTGAAAGGGCTTGGGGGCCCAGAGGTATAGGTGCAGAAGAAATCAGGACGCAGGGGATGCAGAGGCATGTGAACCAATGCATGCTTTATTCTAAGAATCATCCTTATTTATAGTACAACAAGAGGAAAAGAAAATGTTCTTCTCAAGCTAAATTACCTCATCATGATATTTACAATACTTTTATGATATTTGGAGTACCTTTGTGTTCCCCGGGCTCAGCCCTTTTTGGAATCGTACCTATCCTTCCATGCCTATTAAACATTCTATTCTTTACTTATAACTTTATTAGTTACACAGCCTTATTATACAAGCTTACCTATGTATGTTTAATAGGGTTCAAGGAACTGTCAGTGTCGTGATAGAAATCACTGCAAAAGAACATTCAAGTTCTCAGGGAACTGAAGTTTCCTGGTCTAGGTCTGAGTTTATTTCAGGTCAGAACTCAGGCCTTCACATTCTTCCCGTCCCCATCCCCCTCCCCCCCCTCTCTCTCCCACCCCCACTCCCTCTTCCATCCCACCTTCCTCCAGCAATATGTATAGCACCTTCTAGTACTATGAAACTATTCAGCAGGGAACAAGCTTTGTAGTTGAGTTCCAACTTGATTTTTCCATATCCTGTGTTCATAGTATGTGGTGTCTCCAGCAATAAACTCTTACCATCAAGGTCTGGTGGGCAACTAAGAGGAATGGCTATACTCTGTTTTTTTGTTCTTCTTATTTTTTTTATTGTTGGTTTTTGAGGGTTTCTGGGAAAGCCCTGATTAACAGCTTTATGGGAGATGTCTCAAACCTGCTACTGAGATTTAGAATTGAGGACACAGCTGTAAATTCACCTATGTAAAGAGTACTTTACATGTGTATTGCTATTCTTCTTTAATACTACATTTTAGTGTGTAGAAAATCTTAGCTGTTCTCTTTTTCCTCAGGCAAACAGATTAAGAAAACACACTTGAATGCAATTTAATATGGACATAAAACCCTGATTTAATAGGCTTATCAAATGCTTATTTAATAGGCTGGGTCATTTTCAATATATCAGGGCAATGATATAGTTAAAAGTTGAGGAAATTTTAATCCATTGTTTTAATAAAATGATATATAAGTGCAAATGCTTGTTTATTTTGAAGAATTCAGAATTACTATTAATGAAGAAAAATTTGTACAAAAATTTTAAAGCATAAACTTTTAGTGTCAATAAATATCCAGGGAAACAATTTTATATGATTATTCTTAGTTAAAAAACATTTTTTCAGGTAAACATCCTATACTTTTAAAGAAATGTTTGAGGGTATGCCATAAATAAAACATTTGAATCCTTAACAGGAAGTGGTTGTGTTAGCATATCCTCATGCTCCCAATTGGTGATCATGCCATGTGAAAACCAGATATCACAAAAGCATTCGGTATATTCTTTGATTTGATTCTGGAGTGTCTCTTACAAGTTCATGTATTGAGGGTATGCTTAGTGTTATTTAGGAGTTAGTAGAAACTGGAGGAAGTAGGGCTCAACAGGAGAAGTAGCTCACTGGAGGATGGGCATCATGGTACAATGTTTGAGTTTAGAACTCATGAAGATGATTATACCTCCCTAGTCCACTTTTCTCAAGTTTTTATTACCCCTGAGGTAAACAGTCTCCCCTTCCATGTGCATTCTGAACTTGATCTGGGAGGGATGGTCATAGTCCACAGAGCCAAGGGCTATAAAGGAAAATCTCTGAAAGTCTGCGATAAAATAAAAAGATCTTCTCCTTTAAATTGTTCTCTCAGGCACTTTGGTCACAGTGAGGAAAAAATTACAAATTCAGTATCTTTAATTTTGAGAAAAGAATTGTCCACGTGCACACCATGTTTTGTAATTTAAAAGCTGAAAAGTAGATGTTATTATTTAAGCACTAAATTATTTTAAATATAAACCCATACACTTTACCTAAACTCTGAAGGGTATATGAACAAATATAACGATGGTGAAATATCATGTTCTGTTTTTATGACTCTGATTTCTGAAAAGTTACCATACTGGTTGACATGTCAAGCTTTGGATGATAGACTATCTTCTTCCAACATGATCTAAAATTTGTAATTACCAATGTGGGTAAATTAGCACGTATGAATTATAAAAGTAATGTTTGTTTCCAAGTTTCTGTTGATTTTAAAATTTAGTCACATTGTTTTTAGTTTAGTTTGGTATGGCTTGTTCAATTTGGTGTGATTTACTTTCATCCCAGGCTGGCTTCATATCTGCTTTGAAACAAAGCCTCCCTTCCTCTACTTCCCAGATTCTAGGATCATAGGCTTGTACACCCATTCCTGTCAGAAAGCTTTTATCTTTTCTTTTCACTGTTCTTGTACTGATTTATGCTTAGTTATACATCAAAACATAATATTCATTGTACTCATTTTGAATATTTAGAAGTTTAAATAGATTTTAAATCTTACAGCTGATCACTGAATTTTCTTTGACATTTCAATGCTTATTAGTAGAGTCTAGCTGGATAAAGAAACTCTATATTGAACAAAAAAAAACACTGCAATCATTACAGAAAATACATTTCTTAAAATTGCTTTTATTTTTGAAGTAGTTGAAATCATTAGGCTTTTTACTTTATATAATGTAAGGCAGAAAAGGCATGGGCTCTTCAAAGGCTCAGAGGTATCACAACTCCTTGCAGTATTCACTCTTGGCCTTTGATACACACTAGTTTTCATGTTTTTCACTTTGGGGGCATTTTCCCTTTGAAATCAGTTTTAAAGAAATTTCCAGAAATAATTTGAATGTTTTTCATACCTCAAAATTAGAGAGAAAATCTCAGGGACAAGTTTATTTTGGAATATGTATACCAGGTATCATAGTCTATGACTACATGATTAAAATGTTGTCATGATAATAGGGTGAAAAATTAAAATTTATGTCAGAAACAAAATCAGGCTACAAACTTCCAAATATTAGGTAACATAAGAATGGTACAACAGACCAGGCTAGTTTTCACTTACAAAGTTCAAAATTATATTCTATATTTCTTCACTTCTGTTATATTGCTGAATCTTATTGTTTCACATCACTCTTGGATCAAAGGGGAAAATTCAGAGACAGTATACAGATTGAATTCTCATTCAAATATCATTGGACCCAGGGACATTAGGAAAGAATGTGGAGAGCCTTAACACATAATAAGCTTATGTCTATAACTCTTATTATAATCATTCTTTATGCCATTACTTTTAACTGGTTTGTAAGTTTTGTTTTCATATAGATTTTTACATTTGTAATATTTATTTCTTCACACACATTCTTCTTTTGGGTAAGATCTACTTTAGCATTTCCATATCTCCTTTCTGGAATCACCAAATGATCTGTTACAGAATTCATAGAGGCTTTTAATTAGCCATGATGTATTAATTGCTTTTCTTGATGCTGTTGCAAACCTAAAAAATGCAGTATAAGGAACAGGGTTTTTTTGGGTAACAGTAAAAGGGAATGCCATCCATTTTCACAGAGAAGCCATGACAGCAGAAACATGAGGCCACTGTTAACAAAGCATCTGCAGTCAGGAAGGAAAACAAGGACTGTCAACACTCAGCCTGCCTTCTTTTATTTAGTCTAAGGACCCCAGGCCATGAATGGGACTGTTCACATTGAGGATGAGTTTTCCCACTTCAATTAGCTTAACTGGAAAATCCCTCACAGATGTACCTGAGCTCTCCATGGTGTTTCTAAATCCCATCAAGGTGACAATCAAGATTAACCATTGCACATGAGGAAGTTTATATTTGTTGTTTTGAATCTCATTTGAAAAACACTGTTTCTCTGTCACCCTCACCCCACCTCCCCTGGCTCTCCTTTCTCATTTAAAATTTCCAGTAAACATTTATTACACATAAACACAGGTGTATAAGGAAATTATCTGTATTTTATATTTCATTTAGATAATTTTGTTTCTGAAATTTGTAACATATATGTTCTGCAACAACAAACAAATTATCTGAAATGTCCACTTAGTTACTTTCCTGAGGCACACTAGAAAGTAGTAAAATGACTTCTTCACCACCGCTTATTTGTGTGCCCTGCTAACCTCCCCGTATAACCTCATTTAGCTCTTGTTTGGTCTTTATTTTTCTCCCTTTTTAATGATTAAGTAACATGTTAAGACTTCAGTAATTTCTACTTAACTACACAGAAAGAAAATGGTGATATATATCACATTGAACACTTGTGCTTCATAACTCTCAATATGTAAAAAGTACATATTAAAATATTTTGGTAATACGTTTTGAACATAATTTTCCCATAGGTCAATCAATATCAGAAAATCATATTCATAGAAAAAGTGCTTAGATTTATAAGATGAAACAGGACTATTTTCTCATCCCATTTCATGTAATTTGTGTAGACAATTATTAGAGAGAAGTGCTTGGCTGAAGAGAGATGTCTTCCCTTGAATTTTCCCCAATCCCAGCTGAAGTGGCAGTGTGGATTGTTCTACTTCCAAAGGAGAATAATTCACATGAAGACACAGGTAGGGCAAGCAAGGAATCAAGCTTTAATGCAGGAGGTGATAAAGTAAAGCAAAATGTAAGGACACCGTGCAAAGTGGAGAGTGAACTGAGCTGAGGACAGCAGCAACCGGTCATCTCTAGAATATGGATTTAAAACACTTGGTCTGCCATTTCTCCTCCCCTTCAGTGCACTTGGGGTGGCCTTATGTTGTTCCTTTCCTGGAACAGGCAGAGACATTCTTGGAATCTGTCTGTACACATAATTCAGTCCATTATTATTTAATGCATTAAGTGCAAGAACATATATGAAAGTGTAACAACCCATGAAGTTGAAAAATTCTAGCAGAAAGGTCAACAACTGCCTTATGGGTGCTTCTCAGAGGCTATTTTAAGAGAATGGGTCAAGACAGGTTTTGTTGTTTTGCTCTAGGTTTCCTCCAACTGGTCAGTTCGGCTATCTCATCTCTAGCTTCAAGGGCTTTTATTTACCTTCCCCAGTGTTCCCAACATAGCTTTCTTATTAATTTGAATCTCAACCTTTGCTTTCATTGCAACAGAATTATGCTTACAAACTGATACAGATTTAATGTAAAGAATGAAATTTTAATGTGTTTGCAGTTAGGATTGTTGTTTCCTAAGAAGAGCTTTAGTCACAATATTCTATATTATAGCATCATTTTTCAAGATGAAATTTTAAAAATAAATTGTGGATGAGAATCTAAATGAGAAAATTTAGACATTTTTATTCTTATAAATATTTAACTTGGGACTGGTGAGATGATTCAACAGTTCAGAACACTGGTTGTTCTTGCAGAAGACCCAGGTTCGAATCCCAGCACCCACATGACAGCTAACCACTGTCTGTAACTCCAGTCCCAGGGGATCTGACAGCCTCTTCTGACCGCGACGTGCATTGCATGACATGAATGCATTTACCTACATGCCAGCAATACACACATACACATAAAATAAAAATAATAAATAAAAATTTTAAAAAATTTAACTCTTTTTTGCAGTTTAAAGTGAAATTTCCTTCTTAAATAAATAGATGATAATAGATGAGAGTTTAAATAGTTCTTAAAAACCAATTTACCTAAGTCATAAATATATTTATTATCACTCCAAGATTTTGATATATTATTGTAGACTTTGATGTTGGAGAGGAATCATAATGATAAGTTATAATTCATTTTAACGATGATCTAAATTTCAAAATGCTCAATTATATCCAATTTAGGATAAGCACCATAATATTGAGACAAAGTCAGTCTCTACAGCTTTACTTTTCATTTAGGGTCATGTCCTCTTTTATATATTTGAATTTGGAAAGCTAAGGAGCTATGCTTATAGGAAAGAAATGTTTAACTGATGTCAGAGACCCACAGCCAGATAGAATATATCAAATCACAGGTAAAAAAGGGGATTTTTTTTTTTTGCATATACCTGAACAATTTATTCAATGTTATCTATGGAGTGTAATCTAGGTCATGGCACATAGCTTATTCTCATTTAACATTTTAGAATAAATGTATTATGTCTCCTTTTACACAAGCATCCCTCATTTATATGACTACATTCAAAATTCCCGGTGTTAGTTCCTGGGATAAGTTTGACAAGAAAGTATATGCATATTCATACGGAAGAGAGTTATGAGATGCTGGAGAAATAGGAAGTGATAAGTGTAGCTCTTTATGTCAGCTTATTTTGAAGACTGTTAAGCAACTCAGAATTTTATGCTTAGTATTAGTGAAGGGGCATTTTGAAAGACATTATTTCATGAATATTTATATTTTTATTTTAATCTTATAAATTGATACAGTTGTTTGACTAAAGGAAAGTTTAAATTGTATTACAATATTGTTTTGTGAGTTAGTAAAATTGTCTAATATGATAATTGTATTATAATATTGTTTTGTGAGTTAGTAAAATTCTTATCTAATATGAATAAATATTTTCAAAATTAGAGTTATACTTGAAATTTAATATAATCCTGCCTTCAAAAAAGTTAAAATTCAAAGTATTATGGAGAGATCTTTGTCAGATATATTAGAAAAGTTTTAGTATCTTCACCTTTAATCACATCTTCCATTTATAATTTTATATTAGAGAACATTTAATGATGTTATTTGGGTATGGGAAATTGACTCTGAATATTAAGCATATATTTTTCTTATAAAAGACTCTCTTGTCTACTGTTTTGTTTTATTCTACATTATTGAGCTGTATCATTCAAAATTGATATAAACTTTGAACTTCAGAATGTGTTGATATAATCAAACTTGATGAGTTCAAAATGGGTTAGAGGTGATCCTAAATCAAGTTTGAATTATTTCCTTGAAAGAAGAGGAAAATTTGACTCAAAAATACATACAAGTCAGAAGAAGACCATGTGTAGTCAGAGTAGAATTTTGAACGCATGCCTTCAAGACAAAGAACAGAAGATTACCACTAATTACAAGAAGCTAAGGAGGTTAGGACATGGATCTTTGCCTTGACTCATAGGAGAGAATTTGTTACTGAACATACCTTAATTCTTGACATCTAGATTTCCAAAATTATGATAGAATGATATTTTTTTTGCTGTTGTGAGTCACACAAGTTGTGATACTCATTACAGAATCCATAGATAAATACTAGTAAACATTCATATCCAATGGAATCCTTATGTGGAAGGAGGAAATTAATTTTTGTCCACATGAGTAAAAAAAGAGTTTCAAGGATTTTAGTCACTCACAGAATAACCTATATCTCTAAAGGCTGACAATGGGCACTTTATATTTACTTATTTTTGTTGGCTTTTTTGAATTTTTTTTTCTTTTTTGCTTGGGGTGGCTCTGAAAGAAGACGTTTTATTCCTTGTCAACAATGATAGGATCTCTAGTTTTATAATAGATTCTGTGTCAGATAATGCAACGACAATTACTATAACACATCTACAAAGACAATGATGTCAAAATGATTTAAAATAATGGTCTCAGGCCTGGAGAGATGACTCAGCAGTTAAGAGCGCTGGATGCTCCTACAGAGTACCTGAGTTCAGTTCCCAGCACCCACATGGCAGCTAGCAATCTTCTTTAACTCCAGTTCCAGTGGATCCAATGCCCTCTTTTGACCTTCTCGGGTATTGTATAACACAGGAACACTTACACATATGCAGGCAATACACTTGTACATATAAAATAAAAACAAAAATAAAAATAAAAATAAATACAATAATACATCTCATTCAGTTAATTGCATAAGGTTTACTGGAAGCCTATTCTCCCTTTAATAAAGATTCAGAGCCTCACATCCTCCCACTGTTTAAAATGGATGTCTTCAGCGTGTGTCTTCAAAAGCACAATGGGAAGGGAATGAGCAGTCTATTATAGGTTAGCTGGATACAGAATTCATCATTCCCACCATACATCTGGGCCAGTACATAAGTTGCAGTCGTTAAGAGAAATCCACTAAATGCTACAGAAAATTATACTTATGCCTACATCAAAAATTCAGAGAAAGTACATTTGCTCAAAAGCCAGTCTCTGCCTTAAGTGAAAATTTGTTTCACTAAACAATTTCTGAGTAGTCATAACATAGCAGAACCTTGTAGTGGTGTTATATGTGAGAAATATTATATTATTTTAAACCTATAATATGAAAGTCTCTCTCTTTTTGTTTTTATTTTTGACATAGGGTCTCCCTATAACCACAGCTGGAGTGGGAATCTGTGTGGACCAGACTGCCCTCCATCTCATAGTGATTTTCCTGCCTCTGCCTCCCAACTGTTGGATTTAATGCTGTGTGCCACCATGCCTGGCATGAAAGAGTCTTTATGCATATATTAAACATGATATAGATATAGTGTATTTTCTTTTACTTACTAGATTTGAAATGTTAATTTAGCTTTACTTGTATGCTATTAATATTTATATTTATATCATTTATTTATTAAAATACTCTAAGCCTAAAAATTTCTAAAATGTGTTCAGTGGAGATAGCTAATTGTATAAAATCCGTGCTTCTCAAACATGAGTGCCTGGGTTCACATCCTCAGAATCCATAAAGCCAGAACTGTCAGAAAAATTAAAAGAAATCTCTGTAATTCTTGTGTAGGCACAGAGAAGAAAATCCTTGAAAGCTCACAGGCCAGCCACTGTGACATACACAGTGGTGAACTAAAAGTCCCTTTTCAAACAAGGGGAAAGTTCAGCACCGACAACCAAGCTTATTTGATCTACACATATGCTCTAGAGTGTTCACATGCCTATATTTTCACACGCATGCACACACACACATACACACACATGCACACACACATATTTCTGAAATTTTAAAAATAAAAAATACCCTAAAATAAATATAGGAGTGTGACAGGTAAACATGTATTCAATTCCTACATTCAATCACACCAACCGTATTATCTATACTCAGTTTAGAAAAACAAAATTAAAGGAAACAGGAGGTTTGAGTCATCTGAGACAGGTAATGAAAATAACCTCATAGTTAGCTCCAACATTTGAAGGGATTATTTTCAAGAGTTTCTTCTGATATTATTTTATTTTTTAAACTGAGACATTAATATTGTTTATAGTTGTAAAGGTTTTCATTGGGTTAGAGAGAAAGTAGTCAATAATAGCAATGCAAAAGTACAGAAAGCTGAAGAGCATAACCACGAGGTTTGCTCGGTGGAGTGTGGAGTTGGGGAGATGTTCAGTCTCTCTACACTCATATTCTTGTGCAAGAATGCGGTATTTTGCAATATGTAGTTTATGCTTCTTGTTTAGCTGTTGTGGAGCTATTATCTTGAAAGTGTGTATTAAAATAATAATATTTTAAGCTATGTGCTTCCTTTTACCTTTCCAATGGGTTTTATATCAACAGAGTTGCACACAACTGTGTACACTTATATCTTCACCATATTTCTGAACTATTCATTGAGTCAAAAATGGATGTAGTAAAATAATCCCAGGCTTCTGGAAGAGAAAAATCTCTTTTCTCTAGAGAAGTTTCTAACTTCTGAAGCAACCTCATTCTGTTCTTTGGAATTGAAGAGAACTCTAGATTAATTCATTGACAAGATATTTATTATTCCCGTCCATGTGCCAGATATTGTATGTCTGATTAACAATAAGCTAAAAGATAATCTACTCATTTGCTAATGTTACTTTCTTTTAAAAAAACATTTTTTTGCATATAGTATTGATTTGTGTGAGTGGGAATATATGTGTCTACATGACGTGGTGTGCATATGGAAATCAGAGGACACACATGAAAGTCAGTTCTATCCTTCTACATGTGAGTTTCAAGGATGGAACTTAGATTGTCAGTCTTGCCTGCAAGTGCTTTTACCCACTGAGCCATCTCACCAGCTCTCCATGTTACTTTCTTTACCCCCTTAGTTTGAACTTTCACCTCTTAAATCTAAATAAAATATCACTGTCACTTTTATAATTCTTGCTATCTATTTATTTTTCAGCAAGATTAAGTGGTATTATTGGGAGGCTAGAGAAAGGGAACAGTGGCTAAGAATGTTTCCTCCTCTTCCAGAGAACACGAGTTTGATTGCCAGCATCAATATTGGGTGGCTATCAACCACCTGTAACTGCAGCTCCAGGAAATCTGTTGCCTTCATCTGGCTTCCATGGACATCTGCACACATGCACGCACGCACGCACGCACACACACACACACACAAATTATTTGTAAAAAAATTTGAAAAAAATTAGTATTCAGGACAGGAAGATGGTTCAATGGGTAAAAGTCTAAGGACCTGAAAGCTCCAGAAATCTTTTTTACCTTTTAGGAAAAATAGTTCTTTAGTCAGGCACAGGACATAAACTACAACATAAAAAGCATCTGTAATCCCAGAATTCCAATAGTGGGAGACAGAGGCAAGAGAATCAGCTGGAAGCTCCAGGGTCATTAGACTGGAAACTATGGAAGAGCATACACGAGAAATCCTGCCTCAACAAAGTAGAAGGAGAGAACCAACTCTGCAAAGTTTTCTACTGGCTTCCACCTGCACATGCATGTGCATGTGCACACACACAAAAACATGTCTATACCAATAGGATTGAACTGACTACATCTTTTTCTTTGGACACAGTTTATGTATGACCGAAATTTATGTAAGTTCATTTCTGCCTTCACTGATATTATTTTTAAAAAGCATCATTCTACAAAACCTAGTCATGTTAACATAGGATCAAATAGACACGAACTTCAAAACAAACTCTTGATAATATTTTTTCTCCCCAAATGAAGTCATATTTGTAGAGTAAATCTGTCTTGGTTTATGAATGGTGAAACCGTTGAAAATGATGATGGCTGTTCACATCCTTCATACTTGGTGTAGAGGACATAAGAGGTGTTTCCGCATATCACTATATCTAAACAAAAAGGTGCTGGGAGTATTGGCCCTAAAATATGTAACCATATATTTTGGAGATATACCTAAGCTCAGCAGCGTCTAGACATAGGGTGGCATTATCTTTGTTTCAATCTCTTGTATTTAAATGATGAGTTTACAAAAGTACTGCACTTAAAATGCTTATTTCATGCTTTAATGTGTAACCTTATTTGTGGACTTGTGTTACACATAATTTCACATTTATTTTGGCTATTGGGACAAAATAATTGAGCAAAATCTCTCTCTTCCTCTCTTTCTCCTTTCTCTCATTTTGCCAACTTTTTCCCTTATATAAAGTTGTATTTTTCATTAAATAATAAACTGAAGACATCACTATTACATGTTCATATTATGTCTATAGTATAAATCAATGTAGAATCCTGAAATATATAGCAATTGTGCACGGGAATTTTTAAAAACAAATCATGTCTGAGAAATATGTAGAATGGTGACTGTATGGTGTAATGTTTGTGATTCTCTAAATGTCATTAATTCAAACTCTAAATAATAATATTAGTAAGAGCTTTGGAAAGTGTAGTGTATAAGAAGCTTTGTGAATGGGATTATGATTCATGTAAGAGGCCCAGGGAGATGCTTTGCATCATCTACCCTGTGAAGCTAACCTAAGAGCTGAAAACTGTATATTCAGAAACAAGTCCTCACTATATATGAAAACTGCTGATGTTTATTTTTAGAGATCTTAACCTTCAGAAGGATAAGAAATATATATCTCTTATTCATAAGCCACCAGGTTAATGATAATTCATTATATTGGCCAAAATAAAAAAAATGAACGGGGTAAAATTAATATTATTTTGGGCTAATTAATTTTTGTTGATACCTATACTAATTGATACTAAAAATTACTGTCACTAAGTGGTAGACTCTAGGCAAAAGGTATTTGGGAGATTTTAAGAATTCAACAAGTGCAAAAGCTGTCATTCTTGTCATTCAATGAATAAAGAGAAGATTGTTTTTATGATATAAATCATAGCTCTAACATCACTGTGCATTATGACACTCAATGTGGAAAAATCAGGATTTTGGAGTGAGTTGTTAGGTATTCTTCCCTTTGAGTGAATTATCTATATAATATAATAAAGATAAATGTAGGTTGAGGAGGCTCATCTAAAATTAAGTCAAACTTCAGGCTCTGGACCAAACTTCTAGGATGGTTGAAAACATAATAACAAAGAAAGAGCACTGTATACATGAATAAGCTGTAATAGTAACAAAAAGCTTGTTAGTATAGACACAGTAAAGAAATACCGAAACAAAATTGGCAATAAGTATAAGATATAACTTGAGGCAGATTCCCCTAGGCCCTTTCTCCGAATCTGTTTTATACAGCCAGGCACAGCCAGAACTGATGATTTGTACTGTGGATGTGCATCCACAAATGACAAGAAAAGATTAACTAAGCCTCCCCATTCCAATCCCTTGCCTCAAATTGTCTATTGCAGACATCTCAGTGGACATCATTAAACTGAGGCCTAGTAAAGTGACATAAAGCTGAGGATTGTTGCTAGGAAACAGATGCTTCATCTTCCAGGTCTAGAATCAAGAAACAGGACTCAACACTGCATTCACCATTAAGGGAGTTACTTTAAGAGTATTTCAGGTTAAGGGAATATGAATGTACTTTTGCCTAGCAGTTACAGCATCCTTGACCTCTGCTCTTCCAACACACAAATGAGGTCACACACCAAAAGCAAGACCTGATATTACTGAAATTCAGTTCCTAAAATATCTTTTCAAATTTCCTTCTGATTTGGGATTATGAGTAACAAGTAAAAGGTTCCTTTAGAAGTCAGATAAAAAGGGGCATGGATAATAGATATTGGGGTAAGAAATGAAAAGTATATGTACATATATATGCATTATAACCTCTGGGACTCTTTCATCAGGGCAAAAAATTCATAGTATTTTTGTTATATTTTATAAACTATTTAACCATGACTATTTACTATGTTTCTGATTAATTCCTTCAATATTGTTTTTCAATGCCTTAATTTTTTCTTCAGTTTCATTTTGTGTCAATTGAAAGTCGTCAGCATTTATTGAAATTTGTCCAAATCACATAGAGATAAATTCTACATTTACTGGAAAAGCACCTTGCAGAGTGCATAAGATCTATTTACACAATCAGGTACATTTTGGCCACATATTTATGGGAAAAAGATATAAGTAGATGTAAGTTTCAAATCATAATTTTAAATATATCAAGTTATAACTATCATAAAAACATTTTAAACATATGAAAAACATTACTTGACAAAATGATTAATAATTGGAACATATTGGTATAAAAATGACCTTTGATTCTATCTTGCTTAAATTTGTTTACACTATTATTTAACCAGTATCATATCAAGATAGGTCCAAAGACCTATTTTATGTATGTATGTATGTATGTATGTATGTATGTATGTATGTATAAGTATGTATGTATTTTAGGGGAATGGAGAAGCATGAATGAGTCAAATCATGTGTGTTAAGGTCAGAAGACAACTTTATGGAGAATATTCTCTCCTTTCACCTTGCAGATTCCAATGGTAGAATTCAGATTTTTAGGCTTAGTACCATGCACCTTTACCTGATCCACCATTTTTCACATCCCAAGAGCATTTAAAGGTATATTAGTCAAAAAAAGTTAAATAATGATATAGGTTTGCGGGGATTCCAGCAAACTGTTCAATGACCTACAGGGTTGTAATGCATATCCTTTGCTTTTGTTACAAAACAGAAATTATTGTACTTATAGTGAAAGTAATTTTGCAACTTAGTATGCCAAAACTGTAAATCTTGGACTTATACTCAATAACAAACAAAAATTCATCCATTAGATGAATTTAATTTGTGTATGATGTTTAAACAAACCATCCTTTGGGGATATTATTTTTTAATTATTTATTTAATAACCACATACTTAGAAGAAGCATTTCATTACAACAGCATAAACATATTCAATAACAATTTTCTGAGCTAAGATTCATCTCTTTCAAAGTTGGCTGTAAATTTTAAGGTTACAGTTGAATTATTACAGTTATACAACATTGTACTTAGTATAAACCCTATAAGACATAAAATTAAATGAGGTTTTAACCTTAAAAAGATCTCCATTTCAACCTTTTACTTCTTCATACCTTTCTTACTAAAACTCATTTTTAATGCAACTTACACTTAGATGTTTTCACATGCATCTCTAATCTCTATATATCTGATTATGACTAGTCACAGTCAGTTACTTTCTGAGCTCCTTGGCATCTGAGCATGGATATAAAGTCGTCAGGTAGATTTCAGTGGTAATGTTTTTCACATCTACTGAATATTGAGGAGCAAATTTTTATGCTTTGAAGAATTATTTTTTAATCATTGTTATTTTTATTTTTAGTAACTACATGACTAGAAGAAACATTTCACTACAGCTTTAACATATTCAGTAACACACTCCAAAGCAAGAGTACATCACTTTCACAAGTGGGTGCAAGCTTCTAGGTTCACAATTGAGTTAATACAGTTATACAATATTGAACTCAGTATAAGCCCTGTAGACATAAAATTGAATGCGTTTTTTAACGTTTAGAAAAGATCTCCATTTCATTTTACAATATATTGTTCCTTACAGAAAGACTCATTGTTTTAGCTACTAACACTGAGATGTTGGTGCATGCATCTCTAATCTGTATGTATCTGATTATTACTATTCATCATCAGTTGCACTTGGATCCTTGGCACCGGTGTATGTCTATAAAGTCATCAGGTAGAATTCAATGGTAATTGTTAATCACCTCTACTAATTAGAATGACGTAAATCTCAATGCTGCCTTCTCAGATATGATACATTTTTTTTATTTCCTTTTTTTTTCGTGTGTGTGTGTGTGCATCACACAGAACATCCCAAACCATCTATTCAACTACACACCCACTTCCCAGATGGCACCCTCCCATAGCCTCCCTCCCCCTACTAGAGCCCTTATACTCTGATATCCCTGCTACTCTCTGATATCTCTGCTCCTGTCTGCTGTGTTGTTGGCACCCCAGCCATTCCCAACTACTTGCCCTTCTGGTGAATCTACTCAGCCTATATATGTCTTTGTTTTAGGAGGGTCAGCTGTTCTTCATCTAGCAACAATCAGTTGTCAATATTCCTTGAGATAGGATTGGGGTTTGCTGTTCATTTTCCCAGTTCTATGCTGGGTTACTATCTGGGAGTCCCTTTGGCCACCATAGCCAACAAGTCAAAAAGAGGTATCTCCTATCTGGCATTGTTGCTTCTTATGTAGCCTTTAGCTTTGCATATGGAGTCAAGACATTGTATTAGCCCCTTAATCTTTGGTTATACTTTCTTTTGGATGTTTAAGGCCATACAGTTGGCCCAGAAACCCATTTATTTTTACTCTTATGGTTGTTTTAGCATCTGTTCCTCAGGGGTCACATGGGCTTGGGAGGAGCCCCTGGCTCCTTTCTTTTACCAGTTCTGCCCCTGTGAGGATAAGTCAAAGGTCCTGCTCAACCATGGCTGGCTTCGCTTGGAAGAATGGAAGAAATGATTCCTCCTAGTTGACCCTCCTCTTTGTAGACTAGACACTGGTTCAAGTCCATCTGGTCTCCTCAGCCTCCTTGATCAAGAGGACAGGTGACCCACCACAATTACAGGACATTTTGAAAGATGCTCTTAGTCCCCTGGAACTTGTTGACTTAGGAGGACAAGGAGCAAAAACTGTCCTTTATGTCACTCTGACCAAAATTTTTATAGTCCTCAAAGTAGGCCTGTTAAACATCCAAGAAGGTTAGTTCCACCAGTCTGGTACTTTTAATTACTGTGTGTCAACCAGATAAATCTTGGGAAAAGACCAATTATTCTCAGATAAACGTTACCTAGACATACATTTCTTGATATGCTATGTATAATTTGTCAGTAGGTTGTAGGAGTAATATGGTTCCCTCTGGTTTTCAAAACTAGCTAGGCATTACTTATCTCTCCCATTGTCTCACCCCTGCATCATGGTTTTCCCACTTAAAGTACCCCCATTTCCCCCCTTTCTCCCTTAATACCCATCTCCTATGGTCCTATTTCTCTCCAGCTCCTTCTTTCCATTTATCCCTTAGGTTCCTTGTATACCTTTCCCTCCACCCTCCTTAAACTAACCCAATTTTTATCCATATCTCCCTTATTAAGGCCTGTTTCCTACTTTCTTCTCTTTCAGGTTCTTTTTTTTCCTTCACCTCCTTGTTTCCTTTCCATTATCCTTGTTCCTGTAGTTATGTCTGGATACATACTCACTTATGAGGGTTTGGTTCTAGGATCCACATGTGAGGGAGAATATATATCGATTTTCTTTTTCTGAGACTGTGTTACTTCACTTAATATAACAGTTTCTAGTTCCATCCATTTACCTACAAATTTCACAATTTCATCTTTCTTTAATGCTGAATAAAACTCCATTGTGTAAATGAACCACATTTTCATTATCCACTCGTCAATCGAAGGACAGTTAGGTTGCGTCTATATCTTAGCTATTGTGAAAAGAGCAGCAACAAACGTGGATATGCAAGTGTCTCTGCAATAGGATGAGTTCTTTGGGTATATGCCAAGGAGTAGTATAACTGGGTCAAATGGTAGGTTCATTTGTAGTTTTTTAAGAGTTTTCCACACTGCTTTCCATAGAGGTTGAACAAGTTTGCAGCCCCACCAGCAGTGGATGAGTATTCCCCTTTCCCCATATCCTCTCCAACATTTGGTATCATTTATTCTTTTAATCTTAGCCAGTCTGACTGGGGTAAGATGAAATCTTGAAGTGGTTTTAATTTGCATTTCCCTTATTATTAGTGATGTTGAACATCTTTTAATATACTTCATAGCCATCTTTACTTCTTCTTTTGAGAACTCTGTTCAGCTCCTTAGCCCATCTTTTATTGGGTTACTTCTTGCCTTGAATCTCTTTTGAGTTAGTTATATATTCTGGATATTAAACCTCTGTCAGATGTGTCACTAGTGAAGTTTTTTTTCCATTCTCTGAGTTTTCTGTTCACTGTCCTGTTTGCCTCTTTTGATGTACAGAAACTTTTTAGTTTAATGAGGTCCCCTTTGTTAACTTTTTACCTTGTTTCCTGAGAATTGATGTCCGGTTTAGAAAATCCTTTCCTACACCTATATCTTATAGGTTATTTCCAATGTTTTCTTCTAACAGTTTCAGAGTTTCAGGCTTTACATTGAGATATTTGATCCATTTGGAATTGACTTTTGTGCAGGGTGAAAGATAGGTGATTAGTTTGATTCTTCTACAGGTGGAGATCCAGTTTTGCCAGCACCATTTGATGAACATGCTGTCTATCCTCCAGTGAATATTCTTGGCCCATTTGTCAAATATCAGGTGGCTAAAATTGCAGTTACTCATATTTGGGACTTTTGTTTTGTTCCATTGATCTATGGGTCTATTTTTGTGTCAGTACCATGTTGTTTTTATGACTATAGCTCTATAATACAGTTTGAAATCGGGTCTAGTAATCCCCCTGGTATTGCTCTTAGTGATCAGGGTTGTTTTGGCTATCTGAGGTCTTTTGTGCTTCCATATGAATCTTAGGATGATTTTTTCCAATTCTGTGAAAAATTTCATGGAGATTTTTATTGCCATTGCATTGAACCTATAAATGACTTTTGGTATGATGGTCATTTTCACAATATTAATTCTTCCAATCCATGAGCATAGGAGGTTCTTCCATCTTCTGATGTCTTCCTCAATTTCTTTCTTTAAAGATTTAAAATTTTTCATTGTAGAGCTCTTTAATGTCTTTGGTAAGGTTAGTCTGAGATTTTTTTTTTTTTTTTTTGCAGCAATTTTGAACGAA
>NW_008353893.1:1747383-1747995 GCF_000622305.1 Nannospalax galili | reverse complement strand
TGTTAATAATTTCTAGGAGTTTTCTGGTGGAATTTTTGGCATCTCTTAGATATAATATATCATCTACAGAAAGGAATTATTTGATCTCTTCCAATTATTACTCCTTTAATTTCCTGCTCTTGTCTTATTGCTTTTGCAAGAGTTTCAAGCACTGTGTTAAAGAGTAGTGGAGATAGTGGACAGCCTTGTCTGGTTCCTGATTTCAATGGGAATGCTTCCAGTTTTTCTCCATTTAGAATGATGTTGGCTGTGAGTTTGTTCTATATGGCTTTAATTATGTTGAGGTTTGTTCCCTCCAGTCCAATTATCTCTAGGACTTTGAGCATATATCCCTGTTGAATTTTGTCAAAGGCCTTCTCTGCATCTATTGAGATGACCATGTGGTTCTTGTCTTTGAGTCCATTTATATGTTTTATGACATTTACTGACCTATGTATATTGAACCATCCCTGCATCTCTGGGATAAAGCCAATATGATCATGGTGGATGATCTTTTTGATGTGTGTCTGTATACAGTTTCAAAGTATTTTGTTGAAAATTTTTTCATCTGTGTTCACTAAGGATATGGGTCTATAGTTCTCTTTTTTGGTTGTGTCTTTACCTGGTTTTGGA
>NW_008353893.1:1710160-1746980 GCF_000622305.1 Nannospalax galili | reverse complement strand
ATCTTTTCAAAGAACCAGCTCTTGGAATTGTTGATTCTTTGTATTGTTTTCTTTGTTTCAATTTCCTTAATTTCTGCCCTGATTTTTGTTATTTCTTCTTGTCTGCAGGGTTTGGATGTCGTTTTCTGTTGCTTTTCAAGTGTGTTGAGTTGCAATATTAAGTCATTTATTTGTATTCTTTCCGATTTTTTGATGGAGGCACTTAGAGCTATAAGCTTCCCTCTTTCAGCATGTCCCAGAAGTTTTGTTGTGTTGTGTTTCCTTTTCATTTAGTTACAGGAATACTTTTATTTCTTTCTCAATTTCTCTTTTGACCCATCCATCATTCAAGAATGTGTTTTTAATCTCCATGTGGTGATTAGGGCTTTTTTCAGTGTTGATTGTAAGCTTTATTGCATTGATAGAATGCATGGAATTATTTCAATCTTTTTGTATTTGTTGAGGTTTGTTTTGTGCCCCAGTATGTGGTCGATTTTGGAGAAAGTTCCATGGGGTGCTGAGTAGAAAGTATGTCCTTTGGTGCTTGGGTGGAATACTCAGTAGATGTCCGTTAAGTCCATTTGCTATATGGTATTAATTCAGTTGTCTCTCTGTTAAATCTCTGCCCTGTTGACCTATCTAATGGAGACAGTGGGGTATTGAGTCCCCTACTCTTAATGAGTTGGGATTAATCTGGGTCTTAAAGTCCTGTAGTATTGTTTTTATGAAGATGGGTGCACAACAGTTTGGTGAATATATATTCGTGATTGTAATATCTTATTGATTTATTGCTCCTTTGATCAGAATGAAGTGGCCCTCTTTATCTCTTATGATTAGTTTTAGTTTAAATTATATTTTGTCATATATTAGAATTGCTAGACATGCTTTTTCTTAGTAACCTTTGCTTGGTAGGGATATTATATTTAAATTTTGGAATTTTGTCTTTTTCACTTAACATATCATAGTCATGTTTTCTTTGCTGATTTTAACTAAAGATCATTTTCTTATTTTATTTATACAATGATGCTGTAATTTTCCCTAATGAGAATCAACCTTTACTCACGTATGTGGCTCAGTGATAATCAACCAGAGTGATGGGCTATCAGCAGAAATCTAAGACAAAGACACTTTCCTTGGGTCAACTAATTTGTTCAAGATTACATAAACCTACTAGATTCAATAGTCAGCCTATGTAGAAGATAGTCAGTTAGTGTTTTTCCTATTGGCCCTAGATTTTCAGTTTACAGAATTTGATTAAGTGTATTGCATGGCTGAAAAATATGTCTTAATTTTCTCTTGCCTAAGCTTATGTGTTTATTTAATCATTTTCTTCAATATATTTTGTACTTGAGACTTTACCCTGAGAGATGCAACAAATATCTACTCACTGTAGAAAGGAGGGAACCTATGACAGACCAAAGTATTGAATGCACCAAAGTCCATCTGGGAGAACCAATGAATCTTCTTTGGGGTTATTAACAGGAAAAAGGGCAAGACATTTCTTACTGGAGCAGGGATATATCAAAAGCAGCTGCATCTCTGAAAACCCCTTCTCACAATTGGTAAAGATTTTAGAAAGCTAAAACCTTGGAGCTTGCTGTACAACTTGCAGATAACCTGACAGTTCCAAAGAATCTTCTTCTTGCAGTCTGATTGGTTGGTCTGAATCTCCTCCCCTATAGTTATTTATTCTTTCTATATGTCTTGAGGCTGGTCTTCCATACTAGGCTGACTTTAGTTTTCCCAAACATGCAAAGTTTGTTTACTGTGTCTCATGAACCTCCTTTTCTTCCTGGAGGGAATATTTCAATTCTGAGGAAATTGCTATCAAACACTAGCCTCCTGCTCAGTTACTGTTTTCTAATTAATTGTTTCTTAGGGCCACTTTAATTATTCCAATGAGTGACCAATTTCCTATTGTCCTCACTCTCATACTATCTATTATATAATGCTTGTGTTTTTATTTATTTGCTGAGTAATTAGGAGCATGTTACTTGAATTTTTTATATCAAAAATGGTGATCACAATTTTAGCTATGTTTTCCAATGCATCTTTCTTCTTCTGCACATAGTGTGCTTGACCATCTTCCCTCATTGTCTGTAAGGAATTATCTGCTGTCTTGCCTATAGTGGCTTTATCATCACAGAGGCAATTTCAGTGCAAGACATCCTCATGCTGGGCTGTGAGACAACTCACGGTGTTATGATCCCTCATTTGGAAATTCTGACCATGGCATTTTCATTTTATTGAATTCTGACAACCTTGCAATTTTTATATGCCTTCTTGGTTCCATACTCCTTTTGACTAAGATTATCTTTCAGACTCTAAATCTAAAGTTCTATAGAAGAATTGGGTCAATCAGGAGAAAATACCAGGACACATACAAAACTCCAGCACTTTAGAGTTTATTAGCAGAGGAAAAGCACAGAGGACAATTCCCTTCAGGATAGGGAAGTTGTCAGCCCTAAGGCTGTTGGCTGGTAGTCTTTATAGTGAGGTCCCTGGAGGATGCAGAAGGTGGGAATATTTTATTTTTTTTAAAAGTTAGGCAGGAGAGAGGGAGCCCAGGGCTTAACAGAGCAGCTTCTGTTAAAACTGCCCCATTCCATCCGTTTCCATCAGCCAGGATCTTGGTTATGGAGTAAGGAGTCTATAAATTGTAAAACTTATTGGGGGAAGTAGCTTGTATCAAAACAGGTCATCATTAATGGATCCATAGTGTAGGAGCCTGTTCTGCTTCCAAGATCATCAAAGGGGAAACAGGCTGTCTTTGACCACAAGGTGCAGAAAGTCTGTTTCTCTTGCCTTCAAAGACTATGGTGCTCATTAACTCAATTCCTGCATTCTCAGGGGCTTGCACAACCATGAGGCCCTGCTGAGGAGGGCCTGATACAGATCTGAACCCTAACACTATGGTTCTCCATAAAAAATAAATTGCATCTCAATTGAAAAAGTAAAGCTCTATTATATTTACATATCTTACTTATACGTCTTCCAGCAGCGAAAACTGAATTTTGGGGGTGGGATTAGTAAACTTATCAATATTCTTCAATTAATAAATGACTGAGCAAGCTCACTCAGGGAATTCTTTTTGTTAAGGCAACTTATTTTTAAAATCAGAATTTGTCTGAGTCACTCACTCCCCTCCTTCAGTTCTTCAATGATTCCTGTTCTCTAAATGATTAAGTCTAAATTCATAAGCATGATCCATATCCCTTCCATGAACTGACCCATTTCTAAAGGTACTGCTTCATTTCTTGCTAGTTTATCCCACACACTTTCTACAAAGTGTCTCCTACAATATATCATTTCACAGTTCTATTATTTCTATTCATACACTTTCCTTTGTCAAAAGTGCCAGCTTCACATTTTTCTTTAATCCCTAAACGTTAAAAGGTTCTTTCTTCAAGTCTCAACTCATGACTGCTCCTGGTATTTTATTGGGATATCTTGTTGATCTAAGTGATTCTCTGCTGTGCTCAGGAGCGCTGTGTGAATGTTAGTCATTTTAGGTACTCTATAATGCAAGCAAACCAGCAGTATTTTGTTTTTATTCACTCTCCAGAATATAAAGTACCTGAAGAGGACACCTTCATTTTTGTTATTTTAGAATTTTCATTTCACCATCCCTTCTCTGTAAATGTTGAAAAATAACACAGCAAACTCAATTTTTTTAGTTAATAATGAGAAAAAGAAAAGTGAAACTGAGCCTATTTAGGCAAAAATAATGGAATTATATATTTGCTGAATACAGTTTTTGGACATTTGCTCAGATGCTGATGGGTTCCTAATCTATAAAGGGGCTCCTGTCTTTGAAATTTTAGAGAACACAATCAAGCTTTGGTGGTAATGGTAATAGAGACACTAACTTGTACTAAACACTGTTCTTGCTCAGCTCAGTGTATATATGGAATGGCACATTTCTTTCAATAATTTGTTTCAGATGTAAGGAGAATATCTGAACTTGCAAGTAAGGACGTTGGAATGTTAACAGATTGTCAAATGACAAATACTTAGTAAATTCTAGAAGTGAAGATCAAAGTGCTGTCTCATTCAAGATTCCATGTACATAAGCATAGCACTTTGGTTTTCCCATTTGCAAATAAGATTGAGGCTATCAGAAGCTTACAGCATCTTGAAAATACCTTGAATAAAAAAGAGTTTGAGTACTATTCTCAGGGATCAAAGCAAAACTGAAATGGACGTTTCCTGAAGTTGTAAATTCTCTTTTCAAAAACTATGACAGATGAGGATTGGATGTTTTTACAGAATACTGAGAAGTGCTCAGGGACATGTGTTAATAGAAAAACACTTCCATACTTCAGTGTAATTCTTAGATGGGCTTTGTTTTAGAAGTCAGTGACAAAGCAAGACAAGGTAGGTGAAGTGAATTTTATTTATTACATGGTTCCTTTGCCATGCATTTTGTAAATCTCAACAAGTGTCAAAATCTATCATTCTCAAGGCTAAGCTCCCTGTTCTCTGGAAGTAAGGCATGGGAGGAGGACTCTAAATGATCGGGAATAAATAGCAAATTGTCCTACTTTGTTGATGATGGCAAAAAGAACCCGGAAGAATTGTTTATATTAATGGTGACTGTGAACTTAAAGTAAGAGTATTCACAGTCCCGGATAGCTGAAAATGAGACCTGGAATATCCAGCTTTCAATAACAACTCATCTATTTTGCACCAGTATGTGGTTAGAATTTTGATTCAGTCTTCATATTTTATTTTCTCATCCCTATTTTGAAGATGATTCTCCCTCCTCCAGAGCCATTGGCAATCAATACTTCCTTGAGGAGGAGCAGAGCCTCATTAACAGGCCCTCCCACATCCATGAAATACCTTTAACTATTTCCTTTTTTTTTCAAAGTCAATTTCTGATAAAGACACAAATTTTCTGGAAAATGGAGGAATTAAGAATTGATCTTCTGGCTTACATTAAGATTAAGGGCATTAAAAAAAAATGATCCAGCATTGTAAACTGAGATAATGGTAGCCTAGGAGATGTAAATGCAACAGTTTTGACTAGGTACAAGTACAGGAATTGGAGAGTTTCTGTTATACACATACAAGAAAAGGAAAAGTATAGAGAAAGAATGCTGTTACGCATAATACCAGATGGCTTGGGAAGAAAGAATATTAAATTTTAAAGAATAGAATTCAAAATTCTATTCTTTAAAATATGGGATAAAAAAGGGTTATATATTTGTTCTCAAATAATTCTGCTCCTCTTGTAATTATTTTGCATTGAAAAATTAGCTTGAAAAAAAGAAGCAATGCAATAAATAAATCCTAAAATATAAAAGTTTCTGTACCCTAGTAGAGTGAGGTGAGAAATATTTTAGCTATTTTGTGAGACAACATATATTGTAAGAGGTAAATACATAGCCGTTTCCGAGTCAAAGGTTGATCCTGAATTGTTGTTGACTAGAGAACTAATAAACAGAAAAAGGACCCACCGACCATTATATTTGGAAAAACACATTACACTTGGAAATAGTTGGCAATAACTGAAGCATAAAACCTTGCAAGGGGAGCCCCTACAGAAGGGAGCTGTGATGAGGAGCTGGTGGCACCTAGGGAGATCAGAAAAGAGAGCCTCGTCTTCTTGTATAGTACTTGTCTTTACTGAAGTGACACAGTACAATACAGTCCAGAAATGTAGAAAGCTATGAGAAATTTGACCATAATGTGGGTTACTAGGGAAAGACAAGTAACATAGCTTTAGATAAGAGAAAGGAGAATGACTCTTCAGAGGGCCTGGACTAAGAGGGTAGTCCAAAGATCAGGGGCCAAAAGAGCAAAAGCAGCCTGTTGCTCCTAGACTAGGGGGTGGGAAACACTTGAGGGTGGGGAGAGGGTGGAACAGCTCAGGCTTCAGGGGAATCATCACAATGTATAGGATCACTGTCTTACCAGGGTAGAAGTCTGATCTCAGGATTCCAAGGACAAGGTGGGTGTGCAGACAGCCTGTGGAGGGTCTAACCAAGTAGGAAACTAATACAGAGATTCACTACTAATCAAATACAGAGAAAAAAAATTTTCTGTGAGATGCTAAGTCCTTATTGACACATCTTAATTAAACCTCTACACATAAGGTGAATGTATCTTTCAACTCTCAACAGTTTTCCTATTCAGCAGATAGTGATTAACATAGAAAGATACAACTCATCAATGTTCAGAGAATAAGAGGCCAAAGAGTTCCCATCTCTGAGTAGGATACCTATTTCAAATTTCTGCCTCCTTTGGCACAGGGATTATTGCAGACTAAGTGGGAGAAAGATTGTAAGAGCAAGAGGTGGTGGATGACCACAAGGGGAACTTTTTCCAGAAAAGTGGTCAGTTGCTCATGTGAATTCTCAGAAATGGTGGCATCAGACAGAAGTCCTATGTAAGCTCAAAACAGATAAAATCCCAGTATAGACATCAGGAAGTGTTTAAGAAATCCAAACTAACCTATGAAACTTTTGGCATTTGATGACAGCTGAGAGGGAGAAAGACAGTGTTCTATGGGGATGGGTGGACCCAGTGGATAGACCCACAGTGAAGGACATTTAAGGACAGAAATCAGACTTGGTAAGCTATATGTGAGTATACTAAATATGGTATGGAGCAGTGTTGTGGATAGGAGAAGGGATCTAAATGCCATCAAAATATGTTGCATGAAAATTCTTTGCAGTTTTTCTAAATTTAGAATGATGTTGGTTGTGGGTTTGTTGTATATAGTCTTAATTACATTGAGGTTTGTTCCCTCCAGTCCAATCTCTCTATGATATTTTTAGAAAATATTTGTATTTATTGTTTTTATTTTATGTGTATTAGTGCTTTGCCTGCATGCATATAAGTGCACCCATGTCGTGCAGTGCATGTGGAGGGCAGAATAGGGCTCTGGACCCCTTGGAACTTGAGTTATGGACAGTTGTTAGCTGCCTGTGGGTTCTAGGTATCAAACCCAGGACATCTGTAAGATCATCCAGTGTTCTTAACCACTGAGCCATCCCTTCACCCTCCCTCCATGACTTTTAACATGAATGAATATTGGATTTTGTCCAAAAGCCTTTTCTGCATCTCTTGAGATGACTGACCATGTAATTTTTGTCTTTAAGTCCATATATATATATGGACTTAAAGACAAAATATTATATATTTATTGACTTGGTTATATTGAACCATCACTGCATCTCTAAATGAAGTCAAAGAGAGCATGGTGGATGATCTTTTTGAGGTGTGTCTGTATGTGGTTTGTGAGTATTTTGTTGAGAATATTTTGTCTATGTTTATTAAGGACATGAGCCTATATTTTTCTTTTTTCTACTGTATCTTTACCTGTTATTGGTGTTTGAGTGATACTTGCTTCATAGAAGGAGTTTGGGAGTTCTTTCTCTGTTTCTATCTTTTCTGAATAATTTAAGAAGTATTTGTTGTAGATCTTTGAATGTCTGGTAGAAATTTGCTGCAAATCTATCTGGGCCTGGGCTTTTTATTAGTTGGGAGGTTTCATATTACAGTTTCAATTTCCTTATTTGTTATGGGTCTATTATAGGTCTTGTTAAACTGATGATTTTTTTCTTGATTTATCTTTAGTGGTTTCCATGAATTTAGGAATTCATCCATTACATTTAGATTTTCAAATTTAATGATATATAGGCTTTTAAATTATTCCCACATAATATTCTGGATTTTTATGTGTGTCTGTTGTCATGGTCCCCTTTCCATCTCTGATTTTATTCATTTGGATTTGCTCTTTCAGATCTATCAGAGAGAGAGAGAGAGAGAGAGAGAGAGAACAGGAAACAGATGTTATCAAGGGGTAAATGGGGGTATTCAACTAGGAGGGAAGGAAGGAAAGACATACAAGGAATGATGGGGGTAAAAGGGAAGAAGGAACTCAAGAGGATGGATAATAGGAGATAGGTATTAGCAAGAGAAAACTGGGGGTGGAGGAGGGAAGTTAGAAATGGAAAGAGAGAGAGAGAGAGAGAGAGAGAGAGAGAGAGAGAGAGAGAGAGAGAGAAAGTACAGTTTAGGTGGTGTGAAAAGCCAGAGGGAAATACATTATCTCAAAAACAATCTGAAAAATACACATACAATATTTGAACATGAGTGTATATGTATAACTGAAGGTTGTATAACAAGAATACAGTGCCAGACAAGAGAAATCCCCTTCAAGTTGTTGGTCAGTGTATTAGTCACCTTTCTATTGCTTTGATAGAAACATTGTACAAAACAATTTAAGGAAGGAAGAGTTTTTTTGAGCTTACAGTTCCAAGGGGCAAGAGTCCATCAGGTCAGGGAGTCATGGCCGCAGAGGTGGCTGAAGGAGGAGCAGAAGCTAGGCTCTCACATCTTCAGTCAGGCACAGGAAACAGAGAGTGCCTGTAGATCTGGCAAGGCTTAAGAACTCTCTAAGCCTGCCCTCAGTAACATGCTTCCTCCAGCATAGCCACAACTTCTAAGACCTCCCAAAACAGCACCACCACTGTGGACAAAAATGTCAAATACATGAAGCCTATGGGAGACATTTTCATCCAAACACCCACATTCCACCCCCCTGGTCCCCATAGGATCATGACCATATAAAATGCAAAATGCACTTAGTCAGTTCTTAAAAGTCCCCATAGTCATTACTATTCTCAATAATATTCAAAAGTCCATAGTCCAAAGTCTCTTCTGAGACACATGGAAATATCTTAACTCCTATAAAATCAAAAGACAAATTACATACTCCCAACATACAATAGAACTGAATGTACATTACCATTCCCAAAGAGAGGAATGGAAGCCTAGTGAGGAAATACTGGACCAAAACAAGACCAAAAGCCAGCAGGGTAAACACCAAATCCAGTAACTCTATGTCCAACTTCTGGGAATTTACTTCCCAAGGCTGGCTCAGCCTCTCCAGTTTTGTTTCACACAGGATACATCTCTCTCTTAGTCTGGTACTGTTAGGGTCCGTGACTCGGTGGGTCTCTTCAGGAGAACAAATGCACGAGTATGGAGATGCAAAAATCGAGCAGAGTTTTATTAAACCAGCTAGCTGGGGCCGACCGTCCTTCCAAGACACACAGGTCTGGTTAGAGCGATCGACCCTGAGGCAATTTCAGGTAAAGATTATATAGGCTCCCACAACCATTACACAAAAGCCCACGTTTATACAACCAATAGTTTCAAAGCAAGCATTTCACAAACCAATAACTTCAAAACAAGAAAAATGTTACAACTCCCTTCAGGTGTCTCAAGCGGGGAGGGATTGGTGGTATGTGCCTGGCGCGACCCTTCCCTCTTATCTTGTGTAAGCAGACCTGTCTACGTGACACGACACAGATCAGACAGGTCAGGCATTGGGGGCTGCAGCACTTGCCCCTATCTCCTGATTCCTGTGTCTCCAGTTGAGTTAATTGGTTACAAGCAATAAATTCAAACAAGTAAATTCAAGCAGTAAATTCAGACAAGCAGTAAATTCCTCTTTCCCTAACAGTAGCACTCCTTATATGCAGGTGTTCTTGGCAGATCCCTCACAGCTCTGGCATCATGATTGTTTTCTTGGGGTCTTCACTGCCAATCAGGCTCCACCTTCACTGCTTCATGAAATGGCCTATTGGGGCCTTCTTTCTTCAGGAACAGCCCTGCTCCCTGCTGCCTGTCCTCTGTGGCTCTCTCAAACTATGGTGAAGGAACTGATGACTCCTTCATTCTTGGATCTTTCATGACTTTAAAGAAAGACACTTCAAAGTTTGACTGCAACTTTGTGATGGACCCTAGTGTGCTTTATTCATTTTAAAAGTCTTTTTCTTCAGTGGCCCCTGCAGCATTTTCCTTTCACAAGTTGGAAGCTTAGCTGGGTGTGGCCTTTCCCTGGAGGCACTCTCTCCATTGTTTAAGTGCAAACATCTAGGCCTCTTCTTAATCACTTCAATCTCCTTACCAAAGGGATCCTCTCCAACAATGACAAGGGTCCAACATTTATCTTCCTAGTGCTCTTTTTCAATCCAAACGGTATTTCTTTCTGCCCCATTTGCTCTTTTGTGCTGTAGATCTGCATAATATTCATCATCAATAGCCACACCACCATTTGTAGTGTAGGCTGTCTTGAAATTTCTTCTGCCAAAAAAATTAGACCACTGCTTTTCAATTTAGCCTCAGGCAAGCTTTTGGCCAAGGTCAAAAGACAGCCAGGCTCTATGCCAAAATATCTCAAGTGCTGCTTAAGTTCTTATTTCCCTCTGGAACTACATTGTTCTCAGCACTACTTTCTTCCAGGGCCTTACTAGACAGGACTCTTAAGCTCTCCTTACAGCAATCAACCACTTTTCTAGCCAAAACTTCCAAAGTCTTCCATATTCTTTCAAAACCCCACATGGTCAGGGTTCTTCACAGTCAGCAGCCCACTCTCTGGTACCAATTACAGTATTAGTCACTTTTCTGTCGCTGTGATAGAAACACTGACCAAAGTAATTTAAAGAAGGAATAGTTTATTTGAGCTTACAGTTCCAAGCGGCAAGGGTCCATTGTGGTGGGGAGGAATGCAGGAGAGGTAGCTGGAGTTGGAGAAGAAGCTAGGCTCTCACATCTTCAAGGGAGAACAGGAAACAAGAGAGAAACCAGAGATCCAGTAAGGTTCAAAAGCTCAGCCCGTGCCCAGTGACGTGCTTTGTCCAGAATAGCCACACCTTCTATGACCTCCCAAAACAGTGCTACCACTGGGGATAAAATGTCCAAATACTTGGAGCCTATGGGAGACTTTTTCATCCAAACTACCACATTCAGGTAGTCCAGAAGACTCCCCAAATAACACAAGATACTGAAACAGCCCTTGATTACCTCCAAGAGCTTGAAGATAAGACCCTATTGATGAAGACAGGACATACTTCAGACACAGAACTTATAGCAATGAAACTGGAATTGACCTGAAAGCTTCCTCACTGAAGATTAGCTTAGTTCTAGAGGATACTATACAAAATTCTAAGGGACAGAATTAATCAGTGGTCAAAACAAACTGTAAAACCTGATAATCACAGTGGCCAGCACACTAAACTATCTCTATTGGTGTGATGGTGACAATTTTTATCTAGGGGCAAGCAACAGTTATCTAATTGGACTTAAAGCCTCTCAATAGGAGTGGACTCATGGGTGGCACTGTAAATATAATCAAATGCATGTGGCTGAAGAGGTCATAGATCTGGGAGAAGTCTCTCTGTCATATACCTAGAAAATTAAATTTCTGACTATATGCTAAATATGGATCTTTACATTTATAGAAAGTATACCATACACCACTCATCAAAGAAGTTTCTTTTGCAACAAATGGCAGATTTCCACAAGTGATCAGAGAATATATGTCTGAGTGTTGCCCAGCCCTAGGTGACATATCTACAGTGGAACCTCTATACCCGAAGCTCACGGAACATACTGGAACAGGGGTGAAGAGACTATTTCTGCATCCCTCAACTGTCACCAGTGAAGATTTTTTATAAAACACAGTGTGATGCACACAGAATACCACAATCGGCTCTTTTAGAGAGCAAGAGACTGCAGAGTGTGTGCCCTTGGATAGGATTCCTATATTAAGCCTCACTGACTCATCACTCAGGGATCATTGCAGAAGAGGGAGTGGAAAGACTGTATAAGCCAGGGTTGGTCCATGAATATAGAGAAGCAAAAGCTTTCAGACCACTGGAAGCTTTCTTATGTGAACTTGTGCCAAGGGTGTCATTGCACACAAGACAAATGTCAACTCAATCAGACAAGGGTCCAGAGTGGAAATGAGCTGTGGGATGGCCCTAGCCTGAACTGTTGGACACTGATTGCTGCTGGGTGAGGGAGAGTAGACCTTCCTAAGCTCTCTAGATAGGCTGAATACTCCAGTCAATGAACTTGCTTGACCAATTGGGACCTAAAGAGTATAGTAGAATACATGAGGCCCAGAGTGTGTGGGAGTGGCATGGAGGTTGGAGGGGATCTTAATTTGATTAAGAAATGTATGAACTCTACAGAAATTCAGTAAAAAGAAAGAAAAGAACATAAAACAAAGAAACAACAACAACAGCAAAAATAAAGAAAAAGCTTCACTTGGAACTACATGAAATAAAACATAAGCAAATAATTCTCAGAGAAGGATGGAATATCTATAGCAGAATGAGTTTCTTTATGGTGGATATGGCCTGACTCATAGATAGAAATCATTTATGAAATATTCTTGTTATTGAGCTCCAGAAAAAAATGAAAAAAATGAAGGGACAGTAACTCATCAGGTAAAAGATGATTGAAATTTATGGATCATCAGAGAATTCATGGTAATACAGATTCAGGACCTTGCATCAACAACTGAAAAGGGAGATATTGAAAGAAGGCTGTCATGGGTCTAGAGGGCAGTGCTAAGGTTCAGATAGCCCTGCCCCCTCCCCAACAGGGACCCATGGACTTTGAATTATTCAATCCTGAAAAAGGGAAGTGAGCTGATAAGCACTTTGGCCTTTGAAGTCAAGAGAAGCAGATTCTTCTAAGAGGCAGCCTGCCTTTCCACTGATCTCCAAAGACAAGATAAGCAGATCCTGCCTGTTAACAAGAGAGTTTAGGAGCTGTTTAGTACAGCAGCTTTTCCCTTAACACTTCCTGACACAGATCCTGGCTGGCAAACCTAATGGAGCCAGGTTTACAAGCCCTGCTTTCCCTGCTTCCCCCACTTGATTTTTCCCCCCAAAATTCCCGCCTTCAGCACCCTGAAGTCTGTGGGTAGACATTTTTTACTGCCCAGAAGGGAATCTGTCCCATGTGTTCCTTTGCTAATAAACCCTATTTTGATGGAGTTTTATCTGTGCCTCGGTGCCTCATCCTCCATTTGCTCCTTCTCCTCCAACTTTTTCCTTATCAGGCAGAATACCTGAACATCTGGATTGCATTACTGAGTATTCAAACCTGTTTAATCGTGTCCTTTCAGTTCACCATAAAAGAGGAGAAAGCTTTGTTTTTTAGCTGATTCTACATTATTCAGTATATTTCTTTCTAGCTAAGAATATTATGTGTTTTAAGTATCTGGATTCAGTTCTTTGTGAAATACATCAAATGTAAAATTATTTTCAGAAACATCTTAAAATTGATAGCAAACTAAGAACTAGATTATTCCATTTCTTAGCCAATCAGAATCTATCAACTTGCACTAGCAAAAATGAAGTTGCTGAATTAGAATAGCTTCCAAGCCTGAGACAGATTCTTTGGTACTCCTCTTCATCCCCATGAACATCTGTAAACTAGGGAGTCTTCCTGAAAGTTGGCTGAAATGAGGTGATTGGATGATCACATAAATTTCTCCACTACTGAGTGAGGAAGGTACAGTTTTTAGTACATATTTGTATCTTTATACAACCAAATCTTTCATACTCTTCTGTTTTCTCAAAATGTTGCCTATGTGTTGCAATGAATTTTCTTTGTTTCCTGTATTAGGAATCCAAACTAGAGCCCAGAACTTGCTAGGCAAGTACTGTAGCACTGATACATGCCCAACTACTTTAATAGTTTGAAAGATGAGGTCAAATTTATCCTTAAAATATGTGCCTTATTTGCATTTTGTTTTATCATTTTGTGGCCAATTGAATAAGGAATGTATTTCAAATTTTTGACAGCTTAACCAATGCCATTTTAAAATAGCCAGCTTTCTCCACAGAAAGGAGGATGGAATAGGAATACAATAAAGATTAAATACAATAAATCACATCTCACAAATGGTTCCAATTCAATATCGAACAGCAAGTTAATGAGAAAAATAACAAATATATACATTCATATACTTAGCTTGCAACTTAATCTTACTTTTAATATATGAGTTTCTATGTGCAAGAGTTAGCCTATATACAAACACAGATGACCCTTTCATTTGTGTTTCTGGTTAAATCTTACTGTGCAACTCATTTAAACTGTACATTGGAAAATAATAAGTAATAAGATTTATGTTTTTATAACAAGGTCTGTTACCAATATCCTTGTACATGTGTCTATTTCAAATGAGATAAACATCCAGCTTATTTATTGTTCAACATCATCATTCTTGATAAAAGTTCATAAATATATCATAGCTGTACCAATGTTTCATCATTTTCAGGCATGACAAGTCATTTAAAACATAGTTGCAAGAATCCTATGACATTTGGCTAGAGAAAATGTGGACTTGCTGTGTGGTGATTTGCAATATAGCCTGTTTGTCATCTTAGTAACATAAAATCCAACATGCTCAACTGGTATTAACCATGGTGACAACACAACAGTTAACACCAGAAACTATCTTTGTCCACGCATTACTATTTGAGCATCCCACTTCTCACTGGTTGAATGCTCCATCATTCACTGCATTCACTCTCCTCTGTACCTCTTTGTTTCTTATTGAAATTTGATTAACTGAATGCTTCTCTAATTTCATTGTACTGCTATGTTGCCTTCTTGCTGTGACTCTCCAGACTGATACATTTAAGCCCAACTCTTTTCAAATCAGAGTTCCCTTGGGAGTAGCTATGTGTGTAATTAAATTGGTTATAGGTCAGAAAAGAGCCAGAAGAGCTGTTGCCTATATGAATCAGTTTCCTGTGAGAGAGCATTGGTCATCTATCAGGTGCCCAGTCATTAGGCTATCTGGGAGTATAAGGAAGTATTCCAGGCAAGGAAGACTGTAAATTTCCACCAACATCTCCCATGGAGCACAGATAGGATTTATAATCAATTATTAATCAGGTATTATCATTTCTGTGAGAAAATGCTTTCTCTAACTGAAGCTGTAAATTTTATTTTTGCTTAAGATTACATTCCAACATTAGTAAGAGGATGTAGTGGAGGATCTCACATCATTGTGGGCAGGAAGGAGAGAACTATAAGGAATTGGTTTCTTAGCTTTAACTAGTTAAGCATAAACTTATAGGTGAGTCAGCCTGCAGTTCTCCTCCTGGTTTTCTGCTTTAAACTTCTGCTTAAATTCCTGCTCAGGCTTCACTCTATGATGTATTGTGACTTGGAAATATAACCCAATTAAAACTTTTCCTACCTTAAATTGTTTTTAGTCATGATAATTGTCACGGCAACAGAATTGAACTAGAACAAGAGGCAAGAGATGTTCACCAAGGAATGTACACACTAACTGTTCCTTCCTGCTAGGTCCCAATGAAATGGGTTCCTTTACTGCAAAGTAATCTACTAAATTCGAAATCCATTAGCAGATCAAACCTTTCATTAAGTCAGAGCCTCATGATCTGATTGTTTCTGGAAAAGTCTTTACAAACACTCACAGGGGTACATCACTAATCTCCTGGATAATTCTTAATCCAATCAAGATTACAATCAGAGGCTAGTCACAGAGAGCCCTCAAGAGCAAATTGTAAATCACGGGAAAATTTTACCGACCTGTTCAGTAAATTGCAAAACTCAAAATGTATAATTGTAATAGCACTTAAAATATAAATAAAAAGGAAATTTGACATAAAGTTTAAAATAAATTGAACTATTTAGATTAAAAAATGAAAGCTATAGAAATTTGTCTAACAGCATCTGATTGTACATTGGATTTCTGTCTGAATATCTGAGTAAATCCAATCTCATTTTATCAAGCCCATTCATTATACCATTGTATGGGCTACATATCTAATATTCTGGCATATTCTTTTCCATGGGCTTCACAATTCATTATATGGAGGACAAAGAAGCTTCACATTGGAGGATGAAGTCTGCAGCTCAGGCATCAGTGCAGAGAGATCTGTTCACCAAAATGCTGAGCAACAGGTTTTAGGAAACCAAAAGTGAAAATGGATATCAGAAAACATAAGGAAGGGGTAAGGGAAAGACACTTGACTGATAGCATATAAAAGGTTGTTTTATTAGGAAATGTTGTCATCCAGTGGGAAGGACATTCTTAATCAACTGTGTTGCCATGGTGCTGTTAGTACACTTTCTAAAAGAGTCAGGGACTTACAGTGTATATTATCATTAAGTTCTGTATACTTTTTAAACTGCACAGATATAATCCCACATTACTTGATTAAAAAGACTGTTTCACAGAATTTCTTTAATAAAAGATACCATAAAACACAAGACCTTAATAACAAAATGATTTATTCTGGCTGCATATCTATGTACTATAATTTAACTTCTGAAATACACACTAATCTATCTGATTAGGACTTCAGGATCACCCAGTATTTGGTGAGTAAATAGCTATAAGAAATGTTCTTTTATGTAGATGCACATTAGAAAAACATAAAGATTTTACATGTATGGAATTATTACCTATGATATTTTTATATGATAAATTACAGAGGCATTGAGACTGAATGCCTCCAGTTTTGTAGTGTATTTATGTGAAATAAATAAAGGATATTGTGAAAACTACATAAAAATGTAAAAATAATAAATTTACCTCACTACATTATAAATGTCCTTAATTATTTGGTCATAAGTTCTGCTATAAGAATTTAATGAGTAAATTTATGAAAAGTATTTTCTCCTGCTTAAACTATGAGCTTTCATTCTCTGATTATCTTTCTGCAAATGACTATAAACAGAGGTTAAAAGGAGCTATTTTTGTCATCTGTGATTTATTTATTTTTATTTTATGTGTACGAGTGTTCTGCCTGCATGTATGTAAGTCACCATGTCCATGCAATGCACAATAAGTCCAGAAGAGAATGTCAGATCCCCTGCAACTGGAGTAAGAGACAGTTGTAGCTGCCATGTAGGCTCTGGAAATTGAACTACAGTCCTCTACATGGGCAACCAGTGCTCTTAACTTCTGATCCATCTCTCAAGGCCACCATATATTCTTTATATAAATTAAAAAGTCGGTTACTTCTTTCTTGAAAGTTAAATAATCAAAAGAATGCTGAAGTTCTTTATGTGAGTAACATGAAACCTGATAATATAAATCATTTTTTTTTGTTTTGTTTTAAGGTGTTTCTGTGGAAGCACAAGGATACATAGCATAATTACAATGAAATTTCAAGCTTGATTTTTAACTCAGTTGGTATTGTGTTGCTTAGCATGTGCTAAGCCAAAGTTCAGTACCCAAAATCATATAAACATTGGTGTTATATTCTACATCGCAGTGTTTATTTGTGTATTGGTTCTAAATGAAGGTTTATATCTTTGGTAGAGTGTGTATTGTATACTAATTTATTTTTCCTGTGAGACTATACATCTTGATATTTAGAATTATGATTTTTATATCATAATTTACAATGCAGAGAAGTAGGTCTCATGGCATTCTATAGATAATTTGTTCATATTTGTCCCCACTCTCCTTCCACCTTATTTCTGGTCCCCTTCCATCTTCTAGAGGCCTTCCTTGCTCTTCATTGCCACATACATTAAATTACTCTCTCTTTTCCCATTCCACTGTCCTGTCATTTTTCTTCTTTCCATCTCATGGTTACATGTGTAGGGTTGGCATAGTGCTAGATCGTTTCATCCCAGGCATATTTCCAATGCAATCATAGAGAAACCTTCTTAAATGTGTTACTGACTTTGGTTCACCAATAATTAAAAATTTGTGTCTCTGTTCCTCAGTGGTATTGGTATGCCATTCTTTTTTTGTTCTGTAGCAGTCTTTTCTGGCTTTGATATCATGGAAGGTTTGGCATTTTAAAATGCTGTAAAATGTCCACTCTGTAAAATGTTTTGGAAAGGCTTCAGAAAGATTTATATTATTTCCTTAACTACTTGATAGAATTGACTGGTAATGCCATTAGTTACTGAAATTTTCTTTAATGGAGATAATTTATGTCTGATAAGTTCTCCTTATATGCTGTTGATTTGTTATAATATTTCCTATAGGAATGATTTTTAATGGACATAATCTGGACTAATGATTTTTATTTGACCCCAGTATAATCACACACTCTTGAGTGTGAAAACAGAGCCCTTCTTTGGCCACCTCAGTTTGGCACTACACCCAAAAAGATAATGAATGAATGTGAGTATGCTTGGGAATCACCATCAAAACCCTGCAAGCAGCACACCCACCCACTGGACACAGTGAAGATCGGGAAAGGACAGGAGACCTTGTATGAAAGAGATACTAAGAATGAAAAAGACAGATGTCTGCTAAAGATGAAGAGTGATGCAGAACTTGAACTTGGAATTGTGTTTCCTCAATGCAACCGGAGAAACTATTTTCAATAAATTATGGATGCAGCATGACTAAGAACACAGTGGGAGAAACAGGGTTCCAGAGACATTTCCATCTGCACAGGGTGAGAACACAGGCAGCTCCATCTGCACAGGTTTGGGGGACAAGAGAGAGATCTATTTGCACAGTTCTGAGGAAAAATGGTTCAAATAGATATCTGGGGGAAGTAGTGTCCTCCAAATTCACCCATTATTCGAAATTTTAAGTCAGTCTGTTTGTTCAGGTGATTATGATGTGGGTGTACTAATAAATGCCACACTATTTCTTCATGGTTCAGTCTCAATGAATTTATTCAATGTTTATACTTCTTGGCCTTTATATATTTCTTCAGGTAAAGGGTACTATAATTAAAGAATTATTTGTTCATATTCATGTTTTTCAAATTGTCTTAGAGTAATAATGAAAAACTGAAAGGGTTGAGTGTGTTAAGAATTGTAAACAGAGCGTACATTTTTTAAAGTTTCAATACTACACTTTTCATAACTCCATATGTCTGTTTTGTATTCTCTCTTCATTTGCTATGAATTATTATTTTTAAAAGTGTGTTTTCAAAAAGAAACATAATTATGACAAAGTTAAAACAAATTAAAATTTTATTTTTATTCATCTATACTTCATTTTGTTTCATTTACAAGAAACCCTAACTTAAGGGAAAAGAATATTTCAAAGAAGAAAATTATTTTTCTATGATACGAATGGGTGACAAATTTTCATGTCAATTAAACTTTATTAAGTATTTAATGGTCATATAACACTTTGAAGATTTTTTGATATATTTTAATGCAATTTTATATGTATTTTTTATTTTATTATTTTTATTTTATGTGTATGAGTGTATTGCCTGCATGTATGTAAGTGCACATGTGTCATGCGATGCCAGCAGAGGTCCGAAGACGCTGTCAAATCCCCTGGAACTGGGGTTAGAGGTGGTTGTTAGCCACCATATGGGTCCTGAAAATTTAACTTCAGGTCCTCTACAAAAGCAGCCAGCACTCTTAACTGCTGAGTGATCTCTCCAGCCTCCAAAATTTTATATTTTGTACACTTTACATACACAGATTTTGTATTAAATATATTATATGTTCCTGAGTTTTCACAATTAAATGTTGCTCAATGATCTTTTATACATTTTCTGTTTATCAACTATTCTAGTTTTTGAGGAAGTCTATACAAGGCTTTATGTCCACTCTTTTTATGCCCATTCACCTTGTTTCATCATAATTGTAACAAGCAGGATAATTATAAAATATTTCAAATATCCAAATTAATATTTTAGGAAATAGAGTTCTAAAAATTCCATTTAATAAACAATTAGTATTATGAATGCCTTAGTGAATTTCCAGCACTAAATTGTAATTTTGCTTTATTTTTTATTCATTTTTTCATTTGTCATATATTTATAATTCAAATTTTAGTTTTTAATTCCTGAAAACCTTCAATTCTGGGGTTCCTGAATTGGCAAAAAAAATTTGCGATGTCTTCCTTTTAAAATGTTTTACATCCTTCACTTGGTAAGGTATAAGCATTTCCTTTATTTACTTTAAAAATCTTTTCACACTTTCTAGAAAAGACAAAATACCAGAACAGTCAGAGCAATGGCAGTGATGATGACTCTCAGCACAAGGACCTAGAAACATGACTCCAAGTGTGTTCATTTTATTAAGAATTTTGATGCTTCTATAGTGAACTCAAAATTTTGAACTCAGGACTTGGTAAGTAAGTGGGATGGATTTGGTTAGGCAAGATGTCAAGGTCCCATATACAGGCAGGGCAGAAATGGCTTTCATGTCCACGTGCAACAGCAAATTCTGGCCACCCACACACACTGGTATAGGCACACCAGCATGGTCACTCATGTGAAAAGGCAGAGCCCCACCAACTTGGTCTCCCAGACGCACCAGAGGGATGGAGCTGAGCTGGTTTGATTACCCTTGAACACCAACACTCAACAACAGAGCGACATCTGGCATGGGCTTCCATTGCAGAGCCTAACCGCCCACATTTAGCAGTCTGTTCACCGACATGGCCTGGAACCCATATTGTCTGACCATAATCATCACCAAGTGGCTGTTAACACCTGCCTGTAATCCTGAACAATGTTAGGAATTGAAGAATGCTACAGGTTTCAGAAAAGTAAACTAGAGGACACTGGTGTAAAACTGTCATGTAAAGCTGTGAAGTATCCCAACTGCCACTGAAAGAAGCTTGGATTGGAGGCCTGTAAGCTAATTGGTGCCTGCTATAAGGACCTTTCTTCCCTGAGGAGAATCTGCCTGTTAGAGAAAGCATTGGTCGACAGTGGGGTAATTGTGTTGTATAGGTGTGGAAACTGCGAAAGTGCAACCTGCATGCAAGGGCTGAGAACAACTTTGATGAAGAAAACAAAGACTTTCCCACCACTGAGGAAAGAGGACCCTTACATGATATTTTTAAGCAGTGCCTAAGAGAAACAGAATTTAAGAGAAAAAATCCCATTCCAAGAAATCTGAAAGTATTCTGACCCAAAACCATTTACAAATAAAAGAGAGTAGAACCTGACTTTGGCACACCTGAGTGTAAGGATTATAGAAAACTGATGCTCTAATGAGATATGATTTCTCTGGCAATCAGTTCAGATGAATTATATAAGATGGTTGGATCTTTTCTTTTCTACTTTCAGTTTTATTATTTTGATTTTATTTGTATGAGTGTATTGCCTGCATGTATTATATGCATTCCTGTTGTACAATGCCTGTGGAGGTCAGAAGCCATCAGATTCCCCTAAAACTGGAGCTATAGATGGTTGTTAGCCTCGATGTGGGACCTAAGAACCAAACCTATGTTCTCTGCAAGAGAATCCAGTGCTCTTAATCACTGAGCCATTTTGCTAGCTCAAGGTTGGAGCTTTCATTTGCAAATAGAAGACACAAAGTTGGGATGATGGTGGAGGGTACGTATCTGATTATTACTAATCATAATCAGTTGCACTTGGATCCTTGGCACCTGTGTATGTCTGTAAAGTCATTGGGTAGATTTCAATGCTAATGTTTATCACCACTACTAATTAACATGATGTAAATTTCCATGCTTCCTCCTCAAATATAATACAATTTTTTAAAAATTTTTTGATTTTGTGTGTGTATATCACACAGAACATACCAAACCATCTTATTCAACTATACACCCACTTCCCAGATGGCACCGTCCCATAGCCTCCCTCCCCCAACTAGAGCCCTTATACTCTGATATCCTGCTACTGTCTGCTGTATTGTCAGCACCCCAACCATTCCCCACTACTTGTCCATCCAGTGAATCTAGTCAGCCCAACTAGAGGTCTTTGTTTTAGGAAGGTCGCTTGTTCCTCATCTAGCAGCAATCAGTTGTCAATATTCCTTTAGATAAGATTGGGGTCTGTTGTTCATTTTTCCAGTTCTATGCAGGGTTACTATCTGGGAGTCCCTTTGGCCACCCTGGCCAACAACTCAAAAGAAGCTATCTCCTATCTGGCATTGTTGCTTGTTATGTAGCCTTTAGCCATGCATATGGACTCGATTATATCGGCCCCTTTAATCTTTTGTTATACTTTCCTTTTGGGAGGAACCCCTGGCTCCTTTCTTTTTTGAGAGTTCTCCATACTGCTTTCCATAGGGGTTGCACAAGTTTGCAATCCCATCAGCAGTGGATGAGCATGCCCCTTTCCCCACATCCTCTCCAACATTTGGAATAACTTGTTCTTTTGATCTTAGCCAATCTGACTTGGATAAGACGAATTCTTAAAGTGGTTTTAATTTGCATTTCCCTAATTACTAACAATGTTGAACACCTTTTAGGATGTTCTTAACCATCATTGTTTCTTCTTTTGAGAACTCACTGTTTAGCTCCTTTTCCTTTTAATTGGGTTACTTTCCCTATTGAATCTTTGTTTTTTGAGTTCTTTATATACTCTGAATTTTTAACCTCTGTCAGATGTGTCACTGGCGAAGAATTTCTCCCACTCTGTATGTTTTCTCTTTACCTTTTTGGTTGCTTCTTTTGATGTACAGAAGCTTTTTGGATTAATGAGGCCCCACTTGTTGATTACTGACTTAATTCCTGAGCAATTGATATGTGATTGAGAAAATCCTTTCCTACATGTATATCTTGTAGGTTATTGCCAATGCTTTCTTCTAACAGTTTCAGAGTTTCAGATTTCACATTGAGGTCTTTGATTTATTTGGGATTGACTTTTGTGTAAGGTGAAAGATAGGGGTCTAGTTTCATTCTTCTATAGGTGGAGATCCAGTTTTGTCAGCACCATTTGCTAAAGATACTGTCTTTCCTCCAGTGAATGTTCTTGGCCCTTGTGTCAAATATCAGGTGGCTGAAATTGCACATATTCATATTTTGGTTCTTCAATTTTGTTCCATTGACCTAGGAGTCTATTTTTGTGCCAGTACCATGTGGTTTTTAGGACTGTTGCTCTGTAATATAGTTTAAAATCTGGTATAGTAATACCCCCCTCCAAGGTTGCTCTTAGTGCTCATGGTTGCTTTGGCTAATTAGGGTCTTTGAGCTTCCATATGAATCTTAGGATTTTTTTTTTCAATTCTGTGAAGAATGTTGTGGGGATTTTTATTGACATTACATTAAATCTATAAATGGCTTTTGGTAGAATGGTCATTTTCACAATATTAATTCTTCCAATCCATGAGCATGGGATGTCCTTCCAACTTCTGATGTCTTCCTCAATCTCTTTCTTTAAAGACTTAAAATTTTCATTGTAGAAGTCTTTAATGCCTTTGTTCAGGTTTATTCATAGATATTTATTTTTATTTTTTGAAGCTATTGTGAAAAGGAGTATTTCCATGGGCAATTTCTCTGATTGCTTGTTGTTGGTATATAGAAAGGTTACAGACAATTGTAGATTAATTTTGTAGCCTTCCACTTTACTGAAAGTGTTAATAATTTCTAGGAGTTTTCTGGTAGAATTTTTGGGGTAACTTTGATATAACATATCTTCTGCAAAAAGGGATACTTTGACCTCTTCTTTTCCAATTATTACTCCTTTAATTTTCTTCCATTGTCTTACTATTCTTGCAAAAGTTTCAAGCACTATAATAAAAAGGAATAGAGATAGTGGACAGCCTTGTTTGGTTACTCATTTTATTGTGACTGCTTCCAGTTTTGTCCATTTGGAATGATGTTGGCTGTGGGTTTGTTGTACATGACTTCAATTATGTTGAGCATGTTCCCTCTAGTTCAAATTTCTGTAGGACTTTGAACATAAATTCATGCTGAATTTTGTCAAAGGTCTTTGCTGTGTCTATTGAGATGACCATGTGGTTCTTGTCTTTGATCCCATTTATATGATTTATAATGTTTACTGATTTATGTATATTGAACCATTCTTCCATGTCTGGAATAAATCCAACTTGATCATGTTGGATGATCCTTCTGATGTGTTTCTGTATGCATTTTGCAAGTATTCTTTTGAGAAATTTTGCATCTATGCTCATTAAGGATAAGGCTCTGTAGTTTTCTTTCTTGGTTGTATCTTTACCTGGCTTTCATATTAGAGTGATGGTGGCTTCACAGAAGGAACTTAGAAGTTATTCCTCTGTTAATATTTTTGAGTAACTTAAATAGTCTTGGATATAGATCTTCTTTAAGTGTCTGGCAGAATTCTGCTGTAAGTAATCTGGTCCTGGGCATTTTTAAATTGGGTGGATTTGTATTAATGTTTCAATTTCCTTATGTATTATGGGTATGTATAAACTGTTGATTTATTCTTGCTTTAGTTTTGGTGATAACCGTGTCCAAGAATTAAACGAGTGTGCCACCACTCCTGGCCTTAAAGTTTGTGATAATTTAATGTTAGTAGACACTCTTAGTTTTTCAAAGGGATTGTGCTAGTTTACACTCAAATATGCAATTACTAATATCCTTCTCAAAACTTGAAGGTATTTAAAATCAAAATTATATAAAATAAAAAAGTATAAACATCTTAATTGAATTTTTGTGGTTTTTATACAATGTATTTTGATACTAGATCTCTCCCCATTCATACCTCTGTTTACTGCCCACACACAATATAATATACTCTAAGATTTTAGATGATAGATAGATACATAGATGATAGATAGATAGATAGATAGATAGATAGATAGATAGATAGATAGATAATGCCTATATTTTGTGTCCTTAAATGTCCTTCAGAGTGGATCCATCCAATGGAGCCAGGTTAACCCAGCAAGAGTCACACCTGTGAAAGAGACTGACTCTCCCCCTCTAAGCAGACATCAGTTGCTGATAGTTCCTCAGGTAGGGTTGGATTTTCTTACCCGCTTCCTCATATCTGTGCTGGAATTTTATCTGGTGTGAGTTTGCTTTTTTTTTTTTTAAATTTTGACATTTTTGGTGAATATATAATGGAATCTCACAGCATTAATTTGTACCTTTATGATAATTGATGATATTGAACATTATTTATCATATTTTGGCACTTGAGTGCTTTCTTTTGTGTTGTGTCTTTTGAAATCATTTGCCCTTCATTTTATCCTGCTTGTCTAACCTTTATTATTAATTTATAAATGTACTTTTCAACTTTAGATAGGAATTCTTATCAGCCATATGCAGCTCAGAATTCATCTGTGGGACTTTAGTTTGTTCTCTCTTCAAATGTTGTCATTGGATGGAGATAAATTCTTGTTTTTTAGTCAAGTCAATCTTTTCCTTTATGTTGAGGGCTTTCATATCTTCCTTAAGAAATTTTTGCTATCCCAAGGCCAGAAAATTTCTTATATATTATCACAGAGATTTGTTATTATCTTTTGTGTTTAGGGCCATAATCTGTTTGGGATTGATTTATAAGTCTGTGTGAAATACAAATCAAGGTTGTTTTTCCCCCTGTGGTTATCTAATTGATCCAGCATTATTTAAGATCATGTTTTCTTTTATTCATAATAAAGTTCTTGCTTAGGTATAAAAAATAATAAATAAAAATAACATTCCCTTTAACATACTGATTTCCTTTCCATGCACAGGGTCAGTAGTGCAATTGTAGAATCATGTGACTGTTCTGTTTGGTTTTCGATAACATTCCCATTGACTTTCCTATGGGGATATTACAGTTCCTTCTGTGTCTTCATCTCACCGTCATTTTTTCTATTTGTTTTAAATTGTGGATATAGATATTGTAACCGGGATAAACATTAGTGCATTTTGGATTTTGTTTGTATCCATGTGATGATCAGTTTGTTAAGTAATTTTAATACTAGGCCACTTCTGTGTCCTCTGAGAGATGTCTGATAAGTTCTTTTGCTAGTGTACTTTCTTTGCATATGTATGCACATGTGTCTGCTCATGTGGATGTTAATGCACAGACATATATGCATGTGTACTGACACCAGAAGTCAATCTTACCAGTCGTTGTTTCTCAGTTACTGTACATTTTGTCTTTTAGAGAGGATCTCTCACTGGCCTGAAACTCCTCAATTATGCCAAGTTGGTTGGCCAATGAATTGAGTACTATAAAATCTTATAAAATGTGTGAAAATCAGTGTGATATTTAGCTGAGTCAGAAACCGCACTACATCCAAGGATACAGATAACCAGACAGTCAGTGATGACGTCAGACGGAAAACTCCAGGAGCTTTATCAGACTGAGACACTAGCCCAGACGACTACAAAAAGGGAACTCAGCTGACAGACCACATCTGTGACATGCTCCTAACATCAGGAAGCTGAACCTCTCCAGATCCACCTCTGAACTCTCCATACCGGCTCCAGAGATTCCCATGGATGTCAAAGCAACATCGCTGGAACCCTTGCCAGAGACGCCAAGTCAGCTCTCAGATTCAGACAAGCAGTTGAGCAACCTTGGGGATAGGTAGAATAAACTAGAGAATAGAATGTGCAATGATGTGTGAAAAGTGATGATGCTAGTAAATAAATGAAAAGATAAGTCCTAATCTGTTCCTTAAATGCGCCAGACAGCCAGCAAGGCCCTGGGCTGTATCTTCATCTAGTCCTCCAGCTGTGGGAATACAAATGCCTGCCGCAATGTCCAGCATTATTATATGGGTTCTGAGGACCAAACTCAGGTCTTCATGTTTACATAGCAAACACTTCCTGGGCTGAGCCATCTTCCCCACTGCTCATTTTTCTAACATTTATATTTGATAAATTAGTTTTTGCTATTGACTTCTTTAGATTACATATATATTTGGGTTAGTAACTGTCAAATGTACAGTTTGAATATTTTCACCACTTCTGTAAGTTGTCATTGTATTGATACTTTCTGCATATACTGAGATAGTTTGAAGTTATTTGTTCTTTTTTCAAATCTGGAATATTTAACTGAATATTTGTAATGATATATGAATTTCTCTGTAAGCACAGTTGTACAACATTTAACTAAAGTTCAGTTTTGTTTATTCATCCTGTAGAATTTTTTAAATTATATTTGTAACGTTTTCACTGTCTCAGATATTACAAATCATTCTTTTTAAATTCCATATATGAATAAGCTTTCTCAATGTTATTTTGTTGATTTTCAATTTATATCCACCATGGTACACAAATATGCTTTGTATAATTTAGATAATTATAAATGTATAAACATTTTTCACTAGTGTTATGCAAGTTTATATTTGTGTTTCTGTTTGTGTGTACCATAAATGTGCAAGTGCATGTGCAAGCCAGAAGAGGATGTTGGATGCCCTAGGGGTAAAATTATAGTCAGTTTTGAGGTACCCAATGTGGGTGCTGAGACCTGAACTCCGTTCTTCTGGGGGAACAGGAATGGCTTTTAACCACTGAGCCATTTCTCCAGCCCTCACATTTTATTCCTAGGTATATTCCATATACCCTTGATGAAAATTTTATTCTACAATTTTGGAGTGTTTTCTTTAGATGCTTGCTAATTATAGTCAAATATACAGGTGACAAAGATTATATAACTTTGTTGGGCATAGCCCTCACTGACATGTTTATGTGTTAGAGTTGCTTGCACAATTGTAATCCTCTCAGGCTAGAATTGCATGCTGGTATCTCTGTTGATCCAGGGAACTGTAGGTGGCCCTGTCTTCCCAGGCCTTGCACTAGTGGGGTCACTCAGTAATGACACTAATCTTGTATTAACTCTCTGTCCAGGTCCTGGGACACTCTTTGGAATCTATATAGAGCTCACTATGTCAAAGCACTCACTCTGCTTGTCTATGTTTAATTCTGCAAGTACACTGGTGTGGTTCTCTATCTTTACCTCCCAAGAGCAGTGCTCCAAGCTATGGTCAGGTATGTCAGAGCAATACCTGAAGCTTCCCTTTCCCCTTCCTTTCCCCCCCCCCTGCCCCCCGCCCTTTTTTTTTTTTTTTTTTTTTTTTTTTTTTTTTTTTTTTAATGCATAAAGAAGAAAAATGACTCTGCCTTGGGCAGTGAATTCTAAGGTGTTGTGGATTCCTTGGGCTACTCCAACTGAAAGCATTTATCCCTCTAGCATCCCTGACTCTGATAAGTGTGACTGTCAGAAAAACCTCTGAATAGCTTTGAGTGCTCTTCTATTCATTTGATCAATAGAATCTTTCCTCCTATTCATACTGATGTATTGACCAATGCTTGTTTGCTCCTTCACTTGTACTTTTTACTGAACTTTTTTTATTTGCTTATTTTTATGATCTGTCGCTGCTGAGATTTTTCCAAACTTTTAAACTCTTCTTCCCTTTCAATTTACGTTTGACATTCACTCACTTCTCTCTTCTTACATTTTATCATAATTGGTCTAGAGAAGTTAGGCAGCACTCTGCACACACTCAGAGATTTTCTTTCAGCAAATATCTTAGTTCATGACTTGAAAATATTGTCTTCATCGAAACACTAGGACACGTACATAATCAGACTTAGTTCCTTACCACTTAATAACTAGGATGAACTTGAATGCAACTTAAAATAATTTATTTCTCATTTCCAGGGCATAGTCAAAGTTGTCTTTGCTAGTCATGTTTCTACTGGTTTTCTGTTCATATCAAACCAAGTTCAGTAGTTGGAGGTAATTGTTATAGGAGTACTCCACTTCTCAGTACAGATTTCTATCTAAGCCAGTTTCTCTTTATGCAATAAATGCCGCAGAATAGGTAGTTAATAAATACAGAGTCATTTCAAACAGATCTGGGAGCTGAGACAGTGTAGAAACATATCTGCCATCTAATAAAATGATGCTACTTGGTTGTTGTGTTCTCTGTATGGGATGAGCACTATGTCCACCATGATGCATGAGACCAAACTGTAAATGGAACTAAATTTCATCCTTAGGGCCATTTTTTAAGAGTACAAATCTCAACATAAAAGAGGACAGAACCCTTACAACCTAGTTACCCCTTCATTCCTTAATCTTACCACCCTAGGAGTTAGTTTACCTTTAAATGTACTGATTTTGGAAGAATATTCATATTTAAATCTTAATACAGAGAAAGAAATAGATTTTATTTTGATTGTATGGGGTTTTGGAGAACAGGTCTCTCCTGTCCCAGGCTGACCTCAATCTTGTAATATAGTTAGGCTAGCCGTGAACTGCTGTTCCTTCTGCCTCTTCCTTCTCAGTGCTGGGATTGCAGAAATTCCTCACAATATCTGCTTAAGAACTGTAACAAGGAAATGTAATACAGTACAAGTGTTCCTTAATTGTTTTTAAATTCACAGAAGCTTAAGCATATCTAAAAAATCAATTTCAAATCAATTACACCATTTGTTTTTTATTTATGAAATGCCATGTGTGTCTATAATATCTTTTGTTTCCCAGAGTAGAAATAATTTAAATTTGGGCCTACTTCTATATAGGATATTAATCGGTGAAAGCATAATCAAATCAAGTTATCAAGCAGTAGTTTTTTACTTCATTATCATGAATTATAAACAGGAAAGCAAGGTGCAACTTAAATTCATCTCTTGCATGCTTGGGTATTTTTTAATCAATGTAGCCATAGGGAGTCTAATTTTCTCTTTTTGATATGGCTCTTTTCTCTATTCAAAAACAACTGCAGTTGATAATAGTTATGATAATAAAGCCTACATTTCTTGAATTGTTACTCTGATCAGCTATTAGAGTAGTCTATGCATGTCTAATTTTCCTGATGTCTTTTTGTTTTTCCTGCTCATGAAACTATTCTCAATGTACTATGTACATGAAAACATAAAAAATAATAGCATATATGCATGTTATTTTTATCATATGTATGTGAGTGTGTACCCACACACGTATATGAGCATGCACTCATGTCATGGATTACTTGTGAAGGTTAGAAGACAATGTGTGGGAATCAGTTCTCTCCTTCAGTCATGTGTAAGAGAATAAAATGCAGGTAATCAGGTATGATGGTAAGCAACTCTAGCTGTTTAGATATCTGCCATAAACTCTATCAATAAGAAGACTTGTTTTAAGAAGAAATTACATGTGGTTATAACATTTTTTTTTTTATTTAATGTTGCTTTAAAGGACTCTCCTACTGTCAAGCTATGGAGACATACCTTCTTCCTGAGCTTGGTTGCACCCACTTGCCTCACATCATTCCAAACTTATAGACTATTGATTCTCAGCAAGAAAGGAGGGGAAAGAAGAGTCACCCATATCTCACAACCACTTAGTTGCCCCTAGTTGCCCAAGTGGGAGGGACTAAGATTACAGAATCTGAAGACGCTGTTGGAAGGCTTTCTCATCATTTTGTATGGCTACTGGGAGGTCAGAATCCATGCCTGGATGGAGATTATCCAGTGTGGCCTTAGGAGGGGAACACCCACACTCCTGTAAGCAATCCTTCACCCACTGTTCTGAAAAAAAGCCCAATAAACTCTCTGGTTTTCCAAACTGCAGTTTGGAGAAATTATGTCTCATTTTTTCATAGCAGTCCAAGGGAGAAGGGGCCAGGACATTGTTTGTACCTCCCAGAAGGAATTTTAACAACAAATGTCAGTAAAATTAGGCAAAGTCAATGACTTAGGGAGTTGAAACTGTGTCACCATCAGTGCTGAATAGTGGAGACCATAATTCCCAGGCACCTTATTCTATGGAAATGAAAGCAATGCAGCCAGGTGGTAAGACTAAGAATACATGATTGACTAGTATAAATGTCAAATAAGAATTCATAAACAAATGTAAGTTTACTTCAATTTCTATGCTTTTTAAATAAATATACCTTGTGCACATTTGAGTGAAATAATATCTTTTAAAATTTGTAAATTTTTTTTTGTGTGTATTTCATACAAAACATCTAAGCCAATCTTACTCATTTTGTACTCCCTTCCCTATTGGCACCCTCCCATAGGCCCACACCCCACTGGAATTCATACTTTCTGTCATTTTTTTAAAGTCCTATGTGTCAAGTAAGTGTCCCGATATTTCCCTCAGTGATTGTGCATTCACTGGGGTCTATCTAGGCAGCCTACCTAGAGCCCCTCCCTTTAAGAAGCTCAGCTCTTCCTCACCCAGCAGTAATCAGCTGCCAATAATTATTCGAATAGGTTTGGGACTTGTTGCCCATTTCCATATTTCTGTGCTGGGGTTTTGTGTGTCTCAGTTTGAGGAGGACTTTTGAATGCTGACACCATTGATGTACGTTCATGTGAGCAAAGTATCAGGATCTTGCAGAATTTTATTTCTGTATGGTCATGCACCAGTTAACTGGCTCTTACAATCTTTCTGTCCCCTCTTCCACAATGGTCCCTCAGCCATGAGTGGGTGGAGTTTATTATAAGGATTCTGTCCAAGAATCCACAGTGTGCAGACTTATTTTCCACAGTTTCAGCAGTTGTGACCTTTTGTGTTCCCGGCCCTCTGCTGCATGAAGGAACTTCATTGATGAGAATTTAAAGATGTGTTAGTGTTCTCTTTATCACTAGTTGTATGTTCCATGAAAGTTAGGTGTAGAGGCTGCATTGTAGATGTGCCACTTAGGATTGGGCAATTCACAGACAATGCTTTTATGTGACCAGTTGTGGAACTCTATAATAGTCTTCATCTGATGAAACAGAAGTTTCATTGATGAGTGGTGATTGGGATATTTGCTTGTAACTATAAGGATCCATATTTTGCATATATTACGAAATTGCATTTGTCTGAGACGTGACAAACTTGAGGGTTTCTCTGAGATCTAAGACCTCTCCAACCATGAGTGTTTGGCTATATTTACAGTTTCCTCCAACTGAGTGGGCTTTAAGTCCAATTAGGTAGTTATTGATTATACCAAGATAAAAGTGCCACTAGTGAACCACTGTTGATTGCTGTGCCAGTCATTGATGTGGTTTTTGGGCCTTGAAGCTGGAGTTAGACCACTGTTTGATGTTCTTCCTTAGCAGTTTGTGTAGTGCTTTCCAAAATTATAAGAGCTAGTCTACAGGGAAGGTTTATAGGAGAGTTTCAGACCCATTGCTCCAAATCCTGTGTACAAAGTATGCCCTGTCTTCAACAATAGGTTCTTACCTTCAAGTTCTGGGAAGCAATCAAGGACTGTGGCAATAGTTTATGCAGTTTGGGGAGTTTTGTGGGCTACACTGGTCAACAACAAGGAAAGTTTCTCATGTTTGGCACTATTTATTGTTATGTAGCCTTCAGCTATACACATGGACTCATGTAGAGATTCTGTATGTGTATTTTGTCAGTGGGTTTTTGGACTAATAAGTTTCCCTCTTATTTTGTACACTAGGTAGGCATTATTTATCTCTCTCTCCCTCCCTTTCTTACTCTCCCTCCCCACACTCTATCTTTTAACTATCCCCATTTCTCCCTTGAAAATATCAGTTTCTCATCTCTCTTGAGTCTTTCTTCCCTTTTATCCCCATAGTTCCTTTTATAAGTTTCCTTGCCAACTCCCATTTGAGTACTTCTATTTTACCCATTTATCCCTTAATACCAACTGTCTCCTACTGTTCATTTCACTCAGATTCCTTGTTTCCCTTTACCTCCCTGCTTCCTTTATGGTCCCTAAAGTTATGCCAGGATATATATGCTCACTTATTTGGATTTGGTGCTACAATCCACAAATGAGGGATAACATATAGCATTTGTTTTTCTGAATGTGTTACTTCACTTAGTATAACAGTTACTATTCCATCTATTACATGCAAATTTCATGATTTCACCTTTCTTTCCTACTGAATAGAACTTAATTCTGTAAATATACCACATTTTCATTATCCACTTATCATTTGGGGGACAGGTAGGTTGCTTCCATCTCTACTGTGAATAGAGCTATTGTGAATTAGAGTGGCAACAATTTTGTATGTGCAAGTATCACTGCAATAAAATGAGTGCTTTGGGTATATGCCAAGGAGTAGTATAACTAGGTCAAATTGTAGGTTTATTTTTAGTTTTATGAGTTCTCCATAGAGGTTATATGAGTTTGCAATCCCACAACAGCTAATAAGCATTCCCCTTTCCTCACATTCTCTCCAGTTGGTATCATCTGTTCTCTTGATTTAAGTCAGTCTGACTGGAGTAAAATGAAATCTTAAAGTAGTTATAATTTGCATTTCCTTAATTACTAACAATGCTGAACATTTTAAAAGATGTTTCTTAGTCATTTTTGTCTCTTCTTTTGAGGACTGTCTGTTAAGATGATTACCCATCTTTTAATTTGGTCATTTATTTTATTGATTCTTTGTTTTTTGAGTTCCTTATATATTCTGTATGTTAAGCGTCTGTCTGATGTGTCACTGGTGAAGATATCCTTCAACTCATTGGGTTCTGTCTTCACTTCATTGGCTGTTTCTTCTGCTGTACAGAAGTTTTGTATCTTAATGAGGTCACACATATTGATTGTTAACCTTAATGCCTGAGCTGCTGATGTCAGATATTGAATGTCGTTTCCTATGCCTATATCTTTGAACGTACTGCCTATGTTTTCTTCTAGCAATTTCAGAGTTTTGGATTTCATATTGTGGTCTTTGATCCATTTGGAGTTGAATTTTGTGCAAGATGAAAGAGAAGGGTGTAGTTTCATTCATCTACAAGTGGAGATCCAGTATTGCCAGCACTATTGCTGGAAGATGCTGACTTTCCTCCAGTGTGTGTCCTTGGCCCGTTTGTTAAACATCAAGTGGTTGAAATTGTGTTCATTCATGCTTGGGTCTTCAAATATGTTCCATTGATCTATGTGTCTATTTTTGTGCCAGTACCATGCTGTTTTTATGATTATGGCTCTATAATATAATCTGAGATCAGGTACGTTGATCTCTGCAGCATTCTTTTTGCCCAAGAAAGGGAGGGAAAAAACATATATATATATGTTTCATGACATTTTCGAGGTCCTTGTTGAATTAAGCTTTTGTTATATATCTCTGGTGAACACAGTCCTATCTGGCCCAGCAAACTGGGCATCATATATTGCTTTACTTATACCTAGTCCTCTCATTAGTGCCTGCCCCTCTTCTATGGTCCTCCAGCCCCTGTGAAGCATGGGTGTCTTCATTGGTGGTGACCAAGTATCTTCAATGCCTTTCATAAGCCATTCCCTTAGGAACTTCTTCCCACCCCCACCCCCTGTATTGATCTAAATTAAACAGTCTATGATTCAAGGATGGGTGGGTGGTTATATAACTCAGCTGTGATGCTTCTGAAGGACTTAAACTAACATCATTTTCTCCCATGTTCCACAGCCTCATGATTCACATGGTGAGGGATTACTCTATTGCTTGTTTTAAAGTTTTTCCTAGTCCCAACAGCTGCAGTGTGATGTATTTTCTTCTGGCCACAGTATTGTTAAGGCTTTTATCAGCACATAGAAATGTGACACTTTTTCTCTTTTTGTATTAAAGGTTGAAGCTGAGTGGCATCTTTAGCTACTTTTATTTCTATATCATTTTCTTCCTCATTACTACCTGTTACAGATCTAATGTGAGCTCTTTTTTCTCTTCAGTCCCCTAGCCTTAAACAAGTTAAAATCTCCCATTTTCTTTCTCTCTCCAGCGATTTATTTGCAAGTTCTGAGGATAAGACTGAATTTTCCAGTATCTGTTTAGTCTTTTCAGTCTCACCTGGGGCTATTGTCTTTGCCTTGTACAAGACTTTTATTATGCACAGATGCAGCCAAGCCACTTCAGCAAAGACTTTTTCTTTGGATTTCCCTTTCATTCCAAGCCTTGTAAAATTTTGCCTATACTTCCACAGTCCTTAAAGAATTTTCATACATGCATGGTGGGGACCACCATCACTCAAGCAACTGAGCTATTTTACACAATGTACAGGATGGCAGCCAGCCAGGGATTTCTCCACTGAATCCGTCCATGTTTGCATAGGTGGCCCTATTTTAGTTACATATTTTACTATCCATTGCATAATCCATGTGATTGCTGCTAAACCCATTAAGGTTATGGGAATTTCCCACACTCTCCCCTCCTCCCAACTTTGCTTCAGCCTTTCTCCTTATGAAAGACATCATCTTTCCAACTTTCTGCAGTTTTTTGTATCCTTCATATCAAGCCAAACTATGCCTATTTGTAATGCCAAATTCTCCCCTGGGAGACTTATACATGCTCTCTCAGCTCCCAGGCCCACACAGTCCTAACCCAGACCAACAACCATGCATTCAATTTGGGTTTTATATAAAGTCATCTCACCTAAGTTTTTGAGCTCTGCTGCAGTCAGTGGCCCACCAAAATGGAAACTCCTTGGTGCTTTCCAGCTTCCTCAACATCTGTCCTTATATTCTCCCCTTCATTGGATTGAAGCTGATTGATTAGGTGGAAGGGACAACTGTCTCTAGTTCTCTCAGAGGGCATGCCTGTCCAGCACCCAGTTAGCCAAAAGAAAGAAGGAGAATTTCCAAATCAGTAAAATCAGATATGAAAATGGAAACATTGAAACAGGCAACAAAAATTTCCAGAAAATTATAAGGGAATATTAAAAACCTATACTCTATTAAATTTGAAAACCTTAAAGAAATGAATGAGTATTTAAAATATTGGTAATCACCAAAGCTAAATCAAGAGATCAACAACTTAAACAGACCCATAACATATAAGAAATTTGAAGCAGTAATACAAAAATCTCCTGACTAAAAATAACCCAGACCCAGATGGATTTACAGAAGAATTCCACCAGACTTTTAAAGTTCTACAAACAATACTACTTAAATTATTCAGAAGTTGGAAACAGAGGGAGAAAACCCAAATTCCTCCTATCAAGCCAGCATCATTCTAATATCCAAGCCAGGTAAAGAAAAAAACCAATACAGAAAACTATAGGCCCATATCCTTAATGAACCTAAATGCAAAATTTCTCAACAAAATACTTGCAAGCTGCACACAGACACAGATCAAAAAGATCATGCACCATGATCAAGTAGGCTTTATTCCAGAGATACAGGGATGGTTCAATATAAATAAGTCAATAAATGTCATAAATCATATAAATGGACTCAAAGACAAAAATCAGATGGTTATATCAATAGATGCAGAAAAGACATTTGATTAAATTCAACATGAATTTATGTGAAATAATAATTTATATGCAACAGAGGAGTTTGTTCTAGGGTGTACAAGAACCATGGCCTTCGTGAATCAGAGCATTAGTGATCACCTGTATTAGACTCTCACATGATCAGGCTTATTAACATTCCCTCATGGAGGGAATTGAGAGTCTTAGGAACCTTGCAAGACTTATGAGGGCTCTTCCTATCCCAAGTTCATACAAGTCATGAACAACTGACTGGAGGTAGAACTTTCCAGTGGTGTAGCTGCCCATATGGCACGGCAATTCTTGGTATTGTAGCTTCATTGAATTGCACATGATCTTGTAAATAACAACAAGTGCATTGTTTTTGAATCTGGACTTGGATGGATTCCTTTCTTTGATTTGTGAACGCCTTCTCTACATGGGTAAAATAGATATTTCTTTACATCTCCCCAAGAAAAATTACCGAACAATACATCCCTGCTTGAATATATGTATATTTATATGATTTCCAACTGTTTCCAATTGATGATGAGAAAAAGTAATTAGGTGTAACCATAGCATAGCACACTATAATAATGTGATGTCACAGATCAAAGCATTCAAAAGAACCCCAGAGTTCCCAAATCATACTTGAAAATATTTTTTGTTTGATTCCAAAGAAAATTCTATTTCTTATATTCAATTATACATGTGCTCCTCAGTTATTTTGCACTTTACTGTACAGGTATTCTTCTGATAGCTAAACTTAGTTGTCAACTTCACATAAATGGAAACAGGGACCCACAACTGAGGAACTTCCTCCATCAATTTAGTCCATGGCCATGTCTATGAGGCATTTTATTAATTTCTACTTGTTTTAGGAGGGCCCAGCATAGGACAGGAGGGTGTTGACTTTATTAGAAAAGTAGCTGATTAGAGCCTGATGTCAAGCCAGTGAACAGTGTTCATCCATGGTCACTAATTCAAGCTCCTGCCTTAGTGTCTCCCCATGATGGACTCTAAAGTAAAGGAGTAAATAAACCCTTTCATAACAAAGTTGTTTTTGGTCATGGTGTTTATCACAATAATAGAAAGCAAACTAGACAAGTGTTTTTTTTTTTTTCTCCCCCAATAACTAATAATCATTTGCACTAAGTCAAATGATTGCCCCTGAAAGTGTTTAAATTACAGGTAATTTTGCTTTAAATGATGTTACTGGTTAGAAATAATCTTTTGCCAAGTCAATCATTCTAAACCCTACATAGAAATAAATTCAACTGAAGGGTTTGTGAAAATTCCCACAC
>NW_008353893.1:1709829-1710082 GCF_000622305.1 Nannospalax galili | reverse complement strand
GTAAAAAAAACCCTTCATAACAAAGTTTTTTTTTGGCATGGTGTTTATCACAATAATAGAAAGCAAACTAGACAAGTGTTTTTTTTTTTTTCTCCCCCAATAACTAATAATCATTTGCACTAAGTCAAATGATTGCCCCTGAAAGTGTTTAAATTACAGGTAATTTTGCTTTAAATGATGTTACTGGTTAGAAATAATCTTTTGCCAAGTCAATCATTCTAAACCCTACATAGAAATAAATTCAACTGAAGGG
>NW_008353893.1:1703937-1709619 GCF_000622305.1 Nannospalax galili | reverse complement strand
ACACACATGAAAATTGTCATTAAAAAGTATAATATACCATCTTGAAAAGAGGACATATATTTACACTAGATTATGTTAATATACCTGTATTGATTAATAATTGTTTTTCTTGTGTTAAATATATAGGCTCATTTTTTTGTTGTTTTACATGATTGAATTTTTAAGCCTTTCCTTTGTAAATGTAATAGGTTGTCTATCTTTTTTAGAACAAATTGTGAATAATTTATAAGACACTTAGTCTAAAGCCTGTGAAAATTGCCCCCTGTAGTTTAAAATTAACTTCAAAAGTGTTTCTGTTATGAATGTGCTAGTAATAAGTATTTCCTTACTAATTGGCAACCAATCATGATTTAATCATTCTGGACAGTGGGTAAATTGCATTACAGTTTAGATAGAGTTTGAATATTGATGCTGTCTGCATTTTGACCCTGAATAGAGGCTGAATCAATGGGGCCATATGATCATGGATATTCAGCCATCAAATTTAAGAGCCAAATCAGCCTCTTTTATTTGTAAGTTTTGCTTGCCTCCGATGACTATAGAAAGAAAAAAAATCACACACACATATAGAAACCATGTCACTGAATACTTCAAATAAACTATGAAGATTTACAAATGCATGCTTAGGTATGTGGTATGTGAATGTGCATATACATGTAAATTAATTATATGAATATGCTTGCACCTATACGCACATCATCAGTCATCAATAATTTTGAATTATCTCAAATATATATTTTTAAAATAGTAAGCAATGTTGTACAAAAACTGTTACATTAATAAATTCAAAGACATCCTGTAACTACCCTAATACGTGCAGGCTTTCAATCATTTTAGGAAACTAGAAATTACACAGAATTCAAAAACACAAAAATGATTCATGTCTGATATATAGAAATTGAAGTGCTGGTAAGAAACTGTATCTTCCTTTTGCCATCAATAGTCATTCAATAATTCAAAATAAAGTGCTCCCTTTTGTCAGCAAGGCATGATTCTACTTCAACCTTTAATACCTGAAAATATTCATAAGATCATGCACAACAATTGCTTCTCAGGCTTTAGTACTGAGTGGTCTGAATATGTACTCCTAATAATTTTCTGTTATTGCTCTCATAATACTGTGTATTTAGTGTATTTAGTGTAAATGATATCACAGAGGTTCTGATAAATATAATAACAATCTTTTGAAATTTTTTTAAATTTTATTTGTATAAGTATGCTGCCTGAATGTATGTAAAGTGCATCCATGTCATGTGTGGTACTGTAAACCTAGCCATATACACATAGCTGGAGAAGTCATGGATTTTTATGTGCAAAATATGGAGCCTTCAATTTATACACAAGTATCCCAGTCATCGCCTATCAAAGAAATTTCTTTTTCAAGAGACAGAGATTATTACAGAGTTCCACAGCCAGTCACACACAGAGATTGTGAATTTCCCAAGTCTAAGTGGCACATCTACAATGCAACCGCTAACCCAAGATGCAAGGAACATAGAAGAAGGGATGAAGAGAACACTAATGCATCTTTCAATTCTTATCAATGAGCTATGTCATGCAACAGAGGGCCAGGAAAGTAAAAGGTCATAAATGGCCAAAACAGGGAGAGTAAGAGTGTACAGAGTGTGGGCCTTTGGACAGGACTCCTATATCATAATCTACCCACCCAGGCTCAGGAATCATTGCTGAAGAGGGGGCAAGATGATTGCAAGAGCCAGGGAGGAGGCGCATGGCTGTACAGAAATAATCATATAGGTTCCTGGGACTCTTAGAAGAATTTACAGCAATGGTGTCAGCATGCACAAGACCCATGCAAACTTAGCAGGCAAAACCCCAGCACAGAACTGTGAATATGAGCAGCATGCCCCAATCCTAGTTGAAGAATTATTGGCAGCTGATTACTTCTGAGTGAAGAGGAGCTTATCTTCTGTTTTTAGTTATTATTTTTATTTTATGTGTATGAGTGTATTGCCTGCATGTATGTGAATGCGCCTATGTCATGCAATACCACAGAGGTCGGAAGAGGGCTTTGGATTCCCCTGGAACTGGAGTTAAGGATGGTTCAGGTAGCCACCATGTGGGTGCTGGGAATCGAACCCAGGTCTTCAGCAAGAGCAGTCAGTGCTCTTAACTGCTGAACCATCTCCCCAGCCTTATCTTCTTAAAGGGAGGGTCTCTAGATAGGCTGACTAGAACTCAGTGGATGAGAAATATTTGAGGACACTAACTTTACTTGGTAGGTCTTAATGCAAATCACAGAATGTATGAACTCCAGTCTGGGGTCTACAGGGGTGTGCCAAAGGAGAAGGGGGTATAAAGATGATTTTCTCTATGAAATACACAAAAATTTAATAAAAATTTGATATATATTATATATTGTATGCAATTCACAAAATTTCAGCAACATTTATGCTTCATAAGCATCTTCTATAACCTTCCCAGGTTTGGAAAAAGGACAGAGAATGTTTTATCCTAATTAAATGTTAGGGCATTAGGTGTATTAGTTTGTCTGTCACACAATCTTTGACCAGGATAATGCACAGTTACAGATGTCTTTCTCCCCTGAGTCATTTGTCCTTCCCAGGTCATGCTTCCAGGCAAACATGGATGTTACATGAAGGATAAAAAGCATCAAACTAAAAAAAAAAATCATTTGCGTATATGTTGTTAATATACATTGTGATAATTATGAAGGAAAGGACTTGACAGCAGAATTTGTCATAATTTGTCTTCTAATTTCTTCTAACACAACTTGGTAATTAGGTGACCCTCTGTGTTATTTAACTGGCTATATAAAAACAAGCTTGATATTGTATATTTTTTAAAGGGTAGTTGTTTTTGTTTTGCTGGGATAAGACTCCATCCATGATAGAGGATGGGAGATGGGGATGCCACTTCTCATTATGTTCATACTTAACAGAGATAGCACCTAGGTCCTCCAGAAATATGTTTCTGAACCATGATGCTAACAAAGGTTTTCTTGGTTTTCAGAGGAATTGTTAGACATTTAAAAGAAGCCCTGAAATCCTGACTTACTGGTAGTCTACTTGCCTAGCACCTGGAAGGGTGCTGAGAATTACAAATTTTCTTAAATAATCAATGAGGAAAAATAGTTATTTTCCTTCATAATATTTTTATCATGGTGAACTATAAAATATGTTTCTGAACCATGATGCTAACAAAGGTTTTCTTGGTTTTCAGAGGAATTGTTAGACATTTAAAAGAAGCCCTGAAATCCTGACTTACTGGTAGTCTACTTGCCTAGCACCTGGAAGGGTGCTGAGAAATACAAAATTTCTTAAATAATCAATGAGGAAAAATAGTTATTTTCCTTCATAATATTTTCATCATGGTGAACTATACCTACTACTCATTTTGATATTTGTTTCTCCTTGCAAAATGTACCAACATATAAATTTTAAAAAATCTAAACTTGAATACACCAATAAAATAAACCTAAATGTATTAGGGAATATGAGGAAACATCAAGATAAGTCTGATAAATGTACACAATATCAGATTTGCTCACTGATTTCTTTAATAATAATAAATAAAGGAAATAAAGTCAATAATCTGAGTAAAAATATAGATGTCTTATCCCAACATTTAACTGGATTTAATAAAAACTCAGAGGTCTACAATGAATGAGAAACTTATTGTCATTAACTTATTTTTCCCACTGTGGAAATTGTGGGTACAATGGAATTTTTTGTGGCACTGTGTTGGGGCTTAGATAGTGCATTAATGTGAATCATGTACTCTTAATGCTTTTCTTGGATGATTTTCAGCCTTACTCACAAAGAGAGAGATATTCATAATGGTCTTTTTTCCTGTGGGCAATTGCTAGTTGACTTCATTTTTGGAGTTTTTATCTCTAATGAACCGTTATTTTCCCATCTTTCTGATGTCATTATGAATGTTGTTCCAGATATAACAAATTAGCTAATGTTCTGCCCAGCTTATGATATTTGGAAAAAAAAAGACATTCTATCATCCCTCTGTATTAGTAACTTTTCTGTTACTGTGATAGAAACACCATGACCAAAGAAACTTATAAAAGGAAGAGTTTATTTGAATTTACAGTTTCAAGGGACAAGAGTTCATCATGGCAGGGAGACATGGTGGGAGATGTGGCTGGAGAGGAGTTGAAGAAATCTAAGCTATCATATCTTCAAGCTAGCACAGGAAGCAAGAGAGGAACTAAAGGCCTGACAAGGCTGAAGAGCTCCCTAAGTGCCCCCTCCCCCCAGTGAAGTGCTTCGTCCAGCATAATCACAACTTCTAAGACCTCCCAAAACAGCACCACCAACTTGCAAAAAAATATCCAAATACTTGGAGCCTAAGGGGGATATTCTCATTCAAACCACCACACCCTTTCAAGAAGAAAAGGAAGAGATCTAACTTTTTGTCCATTGGGTTTGAAATGACAAATGAAATTAGCTTAAGTGATAATGAAGCAGAAATGTATTTTCTTACAATTTTGAAGTCTCCTGATATCAGAACAAGGCTTTGAGAGACGTTGCTGAGGTTCATTTCCTGGCTCAAAGATGGTTACTTGCTTGCTATGTACACAAGGCCTTCTCTGAAGGAAAAAAATGATGCTGAAATTGAAGGTTCTCATGCGTTTTGAAGACACTCATCACACTCCTATATTTTAATATAGCCAACACTGATAATTCATATATGAATGTTAGAAGAATGGAAATATTTTGTGCATAATGTTACCTGGTATTATCCACATAGTTTAAAATTTTATTATCCATATAGGGTACATAGTGTATGATTTATACTTACAGTTTTAAAAAATTTACTAAGAACTTTAAGAAAGTAGAGAATGAGTTTAACTTTAGAACTAAAATTTAATATGTGATTCATAAAATTGTCTATGTGTTAATTATCCTTCCAACCAAAACAAAAATTAATTTTTTGTAAGTAAATGCTACATAGAAAGTACAGTGTTCAAAAAGTACTTAACAATGTTTCATGTGAAGAATACTTTAGGAATGTGTACTGTTGGCTATCAGTCTCTGTACAAACTACAAAGATACAGTAAAGAGAATTGTGAAAATTGGCAAAAGGAGAATTTGATAGGATAATTTTAAACAGATTGAGATAGCATACAGTTAGGCAAGATAACTATTACTGCTTATATAGAAGATCATTAAGGAAAAATACAGACCAATAAAATTGACTAAATCGATTGATTAAGGGAAGAAATAGTATGAATAATACTTATCACTAAATATAATTAATTTAATTTTTTTAAATTTATTTTTTATGTGTCTGAGTGTTATGAATGCATGTATGTAAGTGTACCTATGTTGTGCAGTGCCCACAGAAGACAGAAGAAGGAATTGTCAGATCCCCTGGAACTGGAGTTATGGATAATTGTTACCCACTATGTTGGTGCTGGAATTTGAACCCAGGTTTTCTGCAAGGAAGGGTAGCTTTTAATGGCTGAGCCATGATAAGTATAATTCACTTTAGGTTAAAAAAGGGAAGATAAATGAAAAACAGAAATTTTAAACAACTATAGGAAAATGAAAAATTAAAGCAACTATAGGAAAAGGCTGATAATTTGCCACTATTAAAATGAAAGTTTTTTATCTAGTAAAAACTTAAAAAAATAGAAAGTCAGAATAAGTGTACTACATTTTAAGAACACTGTATAAAGAAATTTAA
>NW_008353893.1:1695674-1703803 GCF_000622305.1 Nannospalax galili | reverse complement strand
AAACCCTGCATTTTGGTTGACCACTTTTTCTATTTTAAGAACTTTGTATTCATTTATTTTTAAATAATTTAATATTTATAAAATCAGATAATGTGTTTGGATCAAATCCACCCCATATTCTCTTCTGCTCGATAGCTTTAGTGTCAACTTGAAACACCTTGGTTGAGAGAGCCTCAACTAAGGAATTGCCTCCATTTAACTGGCCTGTGGCCATGTCTGTAGGGCATCATTTTGATTTTTGAGTGATGCGGGAGGGCCCAGCCCACTGTGGGTGGTGCCACCCCTGGGCAGGTGTTGCAAAGGAAAGCAGGCTGAGGAGAGGCTAGAGAAGCAAGACAGTAAGCAACATTCCTCCATAGCCTGTGCTCCAGCTCCTGCCTCCAGGTTCCTGCCCTGAATTCCTACCTTGGGTTCCCTGATGAACTGTGACCCAGGAGATGTAAGATACAATAAACTCTTTCCTCTCCAAGTTGGTATTGGTCAGAAATGGAGAAATAAACCAGAACATCTCTTCTCTCTCTCTCTTTTTTTTTTTAAATCTTTTTTAAACAAGGTCTCTGTCCTAGTTTGTTCTTCATTCCTGTGACAAAATACTCTGACCACTACCAACCTGGGGAAGAAAGGGTTTATTCAGCTTACAACTCCCAGGTCACAGTTCATCAGGGAACCCAAGGTAGGAACTCAGGGGAAGGAACCTGGAGGCAGGAGCTGGAGTACTGGCCATGGAGGAACGCTGCTTACTGGCTTGCTTTCCTGGCCCCTGCTCATCCTGCTTTCTTATGCAACATAGGCCCACCTGCCTAGGGTGGCACCACCCACAGTGGGCTGGGCCCTCCCACATCACTCATCAAGAATATGCCCCTCAGACATGGCCACAGGCCAGTCCAATAGAGGCAATTCCCAATTGAGGCTCCCTCAACCCAGGTATGTAAGTTGACACTAAAGCTATCCAGCACAGTCTCACTTTAGTGTCAGCTGGCCTGGAACTTGCTATGTAAACCAAGCTGACTTTGATCTCTCAAAGATCTGCCCCTATCAGCCTCCTCCTGAGTACTGAGATTAATGATATGGGCCACCACAACCAGCTATCTCCCTTTTAAAATACCCACACAGTCCATTTATCTATACCTCTATGTTTATGGATATGGAACAATCTATGAGAGCTCGGGTAGTCTTTCAGGGCCCACTTCCTTGAAGAGACTGACTCTCCCTCTTAAACAGCCATCAATTGTCAGTAACTCCTCAGCTAGGGATGAGACTTCATAAGCCCCTCCACATATACGCTTTAATTTTGACTTCTTTGATCCTGTGTAGGTCTTACACATTCAGCGCTACCTGCTGTGAGTTCATGTGTTCAACTGTGCTGCCATGTCTGGTAAACATTGTTTCACTACTGACATCTAATCTTTCTGGTTCTTATCATCTTTCTTCACCCTCTTCTGTAAAGATTCCTGAGCCTTGGAGGGAGGGTACATAACAGAGGGGTTCCATTAATAGTTGAACACTCCCCAAACTCTTATTTACTACACACTGATCCATTGTGGGTCTCTCTATTAAATGCCATCTACTGCAAAAATTTTAAAACCACTAGTTTTTAGTATTTAAAAAGGGAAAATGAGCACGAGTAAAATCAGGAACCATGTTAAAAAGGAAAAAACATGGTGGATATATTAAAAATTAAAAAATGTTTGAAAGATTTTATTTTATTTTGAATAAGCTTATATGCCTCTGTGAGTGTATACCAAAAGTGGGCAGGTGTCTTTGCAATACAGAAGAGAGATTCATATCTCTTGGAGCTGAGGTTATATGTGGTTGTGAGTCACATAAAGTAGATGCTGGGAACCCAACTATAGTCCTCTGGAAGAGTAGACATGCTGTTAATGGATGAAACATCTATCCAGTCCCTGAAAAATATGATAAAACCACATTCTGCTGCATATCTCAAGTTTGATGTTCCCTAGGAGCAGCAAACCATCACAATAAAACCTGACCTCAGACTTCAAACCTACTCCAACCTAACCCTGTCCCTTGCTAGCCTTGGACCAAGGACCACTCCAATTCCTCTGCATCCAATTCCTGAACTAGCTTCCTAACCCAGACTAGCTACCCCCTAGCATAGGTGGCTAAATTCCTCCTCAGGTGTTCCCCAGACACATATTCCAGTGAGTCCTGACCAGCTTGACAGACCAGCCAAGCTAGGACTCCAGTAAGCTATATCCTGCCTCTGTGTCTCTATTCCATTCCTCTGCAGCCTCACACTTCCAACCTACTCCACCCGCACTCTGTCTCCTGCTAGCCTTGGACCCAGGCCCATTCCAATTCCTCTGCATCTAACCCCTGTACCAGCTTCCTAAACCAGACTAGCTAGATCCCCAGCATAGGTTGCACTGACTCCTGATTTGTCTGACACAGCCCAGCCTTCCTACTACTCTGACCAGCCACCTATTACCTTGTTACCCTATTATCCTGTTCCACAGACTACCCAGAACAGTCTGCAAGAAGCTGAAACACACACCAATTCTGCCAACTACCCAGGACTACCCTGCAAGAACCTGAAACACACGCAAGTTTATTTTTCATACCTGAGCAAAAAGCTACCAAGCAACATGAACAATGTAAACAGAACTAAATTTCAATTAAACAATGGCAGAATAGAAATTCTTACTAGACTGACAACCAACAAAGAACATTCATTTTCCCAAAGAGCAGTGCAAAAACACAAAGAATATGAAAAAACAAGAGAATATGTCCCCAACAAAACCAACTAATACTATAGAAGTCAACTACAATGATAACAACTCTGAGGAATCCAGGAGACAGAATTTAAAAGAACAATCATAACCATAATCAAATAACTTAAAAAAAAGACAACTGATAGAACTCAAAGAGGATAGGCATAAAATTGTCACAGAACCTCAAGTATATACAAATGTGCAGCTTAATGAAATATCAAAAACAATTCAGGACTTGAAAAGTGAATTCACAAAAGAGAGAGAAATACTGAAGAAAAGCCAAACTGAAATGGACATGGAATTGAAAAATTCATAAAGCCCATTGAAAACAACAGGAAAAATCCTCTCAAGCAGATTGAATGAAATTGAAAACATTATATCAAGACAAAGACAAGGTTGAAGATCTGGATGCCTGAAGAAAAGAATATGAAAAATAAAAAAAACAGAAATGGAATATGCAGGAAATGTGGGACAACATAAAATTATCAAATCTATTCATCGTAGGCATATAGGGAGGAGAACAATCTCTGGCCAATAGCATTGACCAGATCTCAGAAAGATTATAGAAGAAAACTTCCCTAATTTAAGGGAAGACCTACCTATACAGCTTCAGTAAACACATAGAACACAAGTTACACCTGACTAGAACAAACTCCCCTCAGCATATTATGGTAAAATCATTAAATGTACAAAACAAAGAGAGGGTACTGAAAGTTCCTAGAGAAAACCAAGTTACATATAAAGAAAAACACATCAGAATTATACCTGACTTTTTGATGAAAACTATGAAATCCAGAAAAGCTGGGAACAAAGTATTCCTAGTTCAAAACAACCATGGATGCCAACCCTGAACACTTTAACCAGCAAAACTATCTATCATAGTTGAAGGGGAATAGAAAAAATTCCATGACACAAATATACTGAAAGAATTTATGTCTTCCAAACTATCTCTACAGAGACTACTCTAGGCAATTCAAAGGAAAAAAGATAAGAATGTGTGTACCCAATAGACCAGAAAGCAAACAAAGAATGTGTAATAATGGAAACACAAAATAGGGCCACAAACACAAAGTGGTTAAAAATGATAGTATCTAAAATACATCTTTCAAGAATAACACTATCAATGCCCTCAAGACCCCTGTCAAAAGATGTAGGCTAACAGAATTGATCAAGAAAGAAAACCCATCTTTTTGTTTTCTTCAAGAAACTCATCTCACCCTCAAGGATAGAGGTGTGTTGTTACAAACTATTTCTGGGAGGTGCATACAGCTTCCAGCCTCCTTCTCCCACTATCATTATGACAAACCGAGGTATGAATTCTCCAGTACCGCAGTATGGAAAGTCCTAGCAAATTTACTGGGCTTATTGACAGGGTAGGGTGTGGGGGTTACTTATAGAAGAGTGGGTACTCCCTCTTTTAAGGTTGTACTGGAAAGTCCACACCCACACAAAGATTCTGTAACCTTCAGGCAGTTGCACAAAATGGCAAGAAACATGTCTCATAGTGATTTTTTCACTTATATGTCCTCAGCCCCTCCTCTTCATGCAGCTAAGGTAAACAGATTGGGTGGGAGGGGTGACTGTCCCTACCCTCCCAAGGAGGATCCATAGTCAAGTTTGTTAGTGGTAACTGAAGCAAGCAGGGGAATCACAGCTTGACAAGAAGGCATCTGTTCACAGCTTGCCAGTCTAGGTGAAGGTGGAGGACAAGTTCATACAGCACTGTGAAAAGATGCAAAAACAAATATTCCAAGCAAATGGCTCTAAGAAGCAGGCAAGTGTTGCAATTCTAATATCTGACAAAATAGGCTTCAAACTACAACTTATCAAAAGAGGTAAAGAGAGTCACTTCATTCCAACCAAAGGAACAATTGACCAAGAAGATATTATAATCATGAATATGTATGCATCAAATTCTGGAGCACCCAATTTCATAAAAGCAGTTCAACAGAACTATAAAACAAAGATTAAACCCAGCTCAGTAGTAGTAGATGACTTCAGTGTCTTACTGTCTTCAACAGATAGGTCAACAAGACAAAGAATAAACAGAGAGACATCTGAATTAAATGACATCTTACATGAGATGGACCTAACAGACATCTGCATAATATCCCAAGCACTGAAGAATACATTTTCTGCTCAGCAACTCATTCAAGCTTTTTCTAAAATTGATCACATTATGGGACACAAAACAAATCTCAACAAATACAAAAAATGAAATAATTCCATTCATTCTATTATACCATAGTGCAATAAATCATATACTCAACAGCAAAAGAAACTCTAGTAATTACATGAACTCATGGAGATTTAAAAAACACAATCCTGAGGGATAAACGGGTCAAAGAATAATTTAAGAAAACAATAAAAGTATTCATGGAACTAAATGGAAATGAGACTACATACAACAAATCCTCTGGGACATTTTAAAGCAGTCCTAAGAGGGAACGTAATGCTCTTAGTGCATTCATTAAAAAATAAGAAAGAGAACATAAAAATGCCTAAAAACACAACTCAAAATAAGAAAGGCAAGAACAAACCAACCCCAAACCTAGAAGAAAAGAAGAAATAATAAAAACTTGAGCAGAAATTAATGAAATAAAAACAAAGAAAACAATACAAAAAACCTAATCAATCTAAAAGTGGTTCTTTGAAAAGTTTAGCAAGATAGATTGACCCTTAGCCCAGTTAACCAAAAGAAAAAAAGAGCAACTGAAATGAACAAAATCAGAGATGAAACACCACAACAGAAACAAAAAAAATCCAGAACATTGTATGGTAATACTTTAAAATCTATACTCCGTTAAATTCAAATATCTAAAAGAAATGGATGAATTTCTAAAGTCATGGACGCCACCAAAGTTAAACCAAGAAGAGATCAATAGTTTTAACAGGCCCATTATAAATAAGGAAATTAAAACAGTAATACAATTATCTCAACTAAAATAAAGTCCAAGCCCAGATGTATTCACAGCAGAATTTTACCATTCAAAGATCTATAACCTATACTGCTTAAATTATTAAAAAAGATAGAAACAGAAGAACTACCAAACCCCTTCTATGCAGCCAGTATCAGTCTAATATCAAAATCAATTAAAGAGTTAACATAAAAGAAACTATAGGCCCATATCCTTAATGAACATAGACACAAAGATTCCCTTCAAAATAGTCCCAAATCACACTGAGAAAAACATCAAAAATATCATCCACCATGATCAAGTCAGGTTTATTCCAGAGATGTAAGGATTGTTTCAGTATACATAAGTAATAAATGAAATAAATCATAAAAATTGACTTAAAGAAAAAAAATCACATGACCATCTCAATAGATGCAGAGAAGGCTGTTTATAAAATTCAGCATGTACTCATGTTAAAAGTCTTAGAAGAAAATGGACTTAAGGTAATATACCTCAAAATAGTTAAAGCTATATACAACAAACTCATAGCCAACCTCAATCTAAATGGAGGAATAAACAGAAGCATTTCCATTAAAATCAGGATCTAGACAGGGATGTCCACTATCTCCACTCCTTTGCAATATAGTCTTTGAAACTCTTGCAAAAGCAGTAAGACAAGAGAAGGAAATTAAAGGAGTACTAATTGGAAAAGAAAATGTCAAATTATTGCTATTTGCAGATGATATGATATCATACATAAGAGGTCTCAAAAATTAGACAAGAAAATAGTTAAAAATGATTAATACTTTTATTAATTACTTTTATTTCTATATGCAAACAAGAAACAATCAAAAAAGCATTCAAGTAAATGCTCCCATTCACAATAAACCCCCAAATATTTAGGAATAAACCTAATGAAAGACATGAAAGATCTCTACAATGAAAATTTTAAATCTTTAAATAAGATAGAGGAACATACTAGGAGATGGAATGACATTTATGTGCTCATGGATTGGTAGAATTAGTATTTTGAAAATAATTATATTACCAAAAGTAATCAATAGATTTAATGCAGTGCCAATATAATACAGTATTCTTCACAGAGCTATAAAAAATCGTCCTAAAATTCATATCAAATCACAAATGACCTCTGGGAGCCAAAGCAATCTTGGGCTAAAAGAACAATGCTGGAGGATTCAACATACCAAATTTCAGATTATATTATAGAACTGTAGTCATATAAATGCATGGTTCTGGCACAGCAATAGACATGTAGATCAATGGAACACAATAGAAGAGTGAAATATGAGTACTTGTGATTTCAGGCACCTTATATTTGACAAAGGTGCTAAGAACACACAATGGAGTGAAAACAGCATATCCACCTGTAGAAGAGTGAAATTGTACCTTTTTCTTTCATCCTGAACAAAAGTCAACTCCAAATGGATCAAAGACTTCAATATAAAACATGAAACTCTGAAATGACTAGAAGAAAACATAGGCAACATGCTCCAAGTTATAGACATAGGAAAGAACTTTCTAAATTGGGCATCAGTTTCTCAGACATTAAAGTCAACAATCAGTGAGACCTCATTAAGCTACAAAGCTTCTGTACAACACCATGAAAGTGAAGAGTTAACTCACTGAGTAGGAGAAAATCTTTACCAGATGCACATCTGACAGAGGAATAATATTCAGAATACAAACAAAAGTAACCCATAAAACAAAGAAACAAGAAAATAAATGACTCAACAAAAAGATGTGCTATAAATCTGAACAATGAGTTGTAAAAAGGAAAAAAAAAAAAGAAAGAAACTCCTTTAAAGGGCCTCAGTATTCTTAGTAATTAGAGAAATGCAGATAAAAATCGCTTTAAAATTCTAACCTATTCTAAAATATCTAAGAAAATCCTTAAAAAGTCCTTAGCATCCTTAGTAATTAGAAAACTGCAGATAAAACCACTTTAAAATTCTATCTTACCCCAGTCAGACTGGCTAAGAAAAAGAGAACAAGAAACACCAAATGACGGATAGGTTGTGGCGAAATGGAATGTTCATTCATTGTTATTGGGAATGCAAACTTGTGCAACCACTATGAAAAGCGGTGGGGAGAGCTCTCAAAATAAGTAAAAATGAATCTACCATATGATCCCGTAACACCACTCCCTGGAATATATCCAAAGATCTCCTTCTACTCTAGAGATACCTGTATATTCATGTTTGTTACTGCTCTCTCACAACGGCTAAGAACAGAAACAACCTAATAGTTCCTCAACTGACAAATAGATAATGAAAATGCGGTATATTTACACAATAGATTTCTACTCTTCACTAAGAAAAGACAAAATTTTGAAATTTGAAAGTAAATGAATGGAACTAGAGACTGTTATACTAAGTATACAGAATCCACAGGGAAATATATTGCCTCTGAAACCCTCTGAGAAATGCATATTCGGTGCCAGAGCATTAGTGCCTATGTATTCGTAGGAGCTGTATGCCAA
>NW_008353893.1:1645604-1695082 GCF_000622305.1 Nannospalax galili | reverse complement strand
TTCACTAAGAAAAGACAAAATTTTGAAATTTGAAAGTAAATGAATGGAACTAGAGACTGTTATACTAAGTATACAGAATCCACAGGGAAATATATTGCCTCTGAAACCCTCTGAGAAATGCATATTCGGTGCCAGAGCATTAGTGCCTATGTATTCGTAGGAGCTGTATGCCAAGGAACACAGTGCCAGACAGGAGAGATCTCCCTTTGAGTGGTTGGTCAGAGTGATTCAAGAGACTTTCAAAAGAACACAGGCTATTGCCAGAACTCTTGAATACGACCCTACTGCTGAAGATAAGACCTACTTCAGGCACAGGACTTGGAGCAATGGCACAAGAACTCACCTGGAAGCCTTCTACCTGAAGCTTAGCTCTCATACTTCTGGAGAATAATATTCAAGCTATTAAGGGAGGAAAATAAATCAATGGCTCAATCCAGCCCCAAATCCTAAAAACCACAATAACCAGCACAGCAAACTACTGCTCCTGATGCAGTAATGGCACTGTGGGCTGGGAGGGTAATCAATAGCTATATAATTAATATGGAATTAAATAAATTCCATTTATTCTAATGGAATAAAGTCCTCTCAAGGAGCGTGACTTTGGGGGAGGGGGCGGAGCACAATGAACACAGCCAAATACACATGGCTATAGAGGTCATATGTCCTAAAGAAAACCCTATCTCTGTCATATCTCTAGAAAAATGAAATTTCTTACCATATGCTAAATACAAATCTTTATATTACAGACAAGTATACCAGACACCACTCATTGAAGATGTTTCTTTTTGTAACAGTTGGAGGCTACTGCAGAACCCTACAATTGATCAGATACAGAGAATATACATCTTAGAGACTGTTGTTAGAGCTTTTAGCTGCTGATCCATCTCTCCATCCCTGTATCTTTTTTTAAAAAAAAATGTGTTTTCGGTATATTTAAGAAAGAGAAGAAAGAACAAAAGAGGCGATGTTGAAAATATAAGAGGGGAGATAAGAATTAAAGAACTATCTCAGAATAGATGACAGACATATCATATCAATATCATGATAACGTTCCTGAGGGTTTGTATAGCAAGAAATGGGGAGCATCCAGTCTTCTGAATGTGGAGAAAGGAAAGTGAAATTGACAACAGATGATAATTTTCTTACACTGAGAAATTTTTGAAAGTTTTCAGGAGAGTCATATCATCATCTTTTGATTGTGAAGAATGTTAGGTTTGACTTGAGTTCTGAGAAGAGAGATTAAAATGATTTTTGAGGCATTCAGAAGAAGGAAAAAAGAAAAAGAAAAATATATTGACTGGCTTAACAAAATATGCTCTCTGTTGCAATAGTGGCACTAATTTAATGGATGTATCCAACTACCTTCTAATTGGATTTAAGGCCTGCTTCACAAAATAGAGTCCATCCATGGACTGTTATCAAGGCCAAGAACATGTGACTACACAGATCATGGGGCATAGGGGCGAAACTACTTCAATCATTTTGTTAAATAGAGTGTTAAACTGATTCATAATGACTTATTGTTATACTCATAGATCAGTACAACACTCCACTCTCACCAGAGAAGTTTATTCTTGAAGTAGATGGCTATTAGTACTGAGACTTACAATGTATCAACATACAGAAAATAAGAGTACTGAAGCATAAAAGGAACACACATATCGCTCTCTCAGCACCCAAGTCTCAGGAATCATTTAGGATGATGGGATGGGGTGTAAAGAGTATAAGAGCCAGAAGTGGTAGATTTATACAAGAAAACTGTGTTGTCTGGACATGAGAGTGTAGTTGCACCTATGAACCTACAACACTTATGACAGCAGGTCCAATACCTGTGCAGTTTCAAGCTAGGCAGGGATGCAGCATGGATGAGGGAGATTGATAGAAGGCCCCAGCTCTAGCTCAGGATCTATTTCCAACTGATGGATGCTGGAATGAGAGAAAGTCAGTTTTCCTTACTGCTGTGATGCCTCATAGGTTGAACCAAATTCTAAGGGATAAACCTACACCCAAGAGCAAATATAGGAAACACATATTAGACTTCATAGGCTTTTAAAAAAGACAAATTAATCTATCACTCAACTCTCATCATTGAAGGTTTCTCATACAACAGAGAGCAATGTACACAAAGGTCACAAGTAGCCAAAGAGTAGAGAATAAGAGTCTTCAGAGTGTGGGTCCCTGGATAGGACTCCTATGTTACACTTCATCCACCAAGGACTCAGAGACAGTTTTGGAAAGAGTGTGGGAAGATTGTAAGAGCCAGGGGAGGAATTGCATGGCCATATGGAGACAGAGTCTTAAAGGCACCTAGACCTTTGCTTATTGGAACCCCCAGCAATGGTGTCAGCATACACAGGTGCACGTGACCCATGCAAACTCAATCAGGCAAAAACCCAGCAGAGGACTGTGGAAATGCGCAGCAGGCCCCACCTTACCCTAAGGACTATTGGCAGCAGATTACTGCTTGGTGAGGAAGAGTTGGTCTTTAAGGGAGGGACTCTAGATATGCTGACTAGACCCCAATGAAGGAACTTGCACTGAGGGATGTCTGGTCATGCTAAGTTGAATTGATAAACCTTAACATATAGGACAGAATGCACAAAATAGAGTAGGGAGGTATTAGGAGGGGTGCAGATGAAAGAGTTGGTAAAAAGATGATTTAGATGTTTTGTGTGAAATGCGCAACAATTCAACAAATATATACATTAAAAGTTTAAAAAGCAAAATAATAAAAAAGGGCATGAAATCAGGAGTGGGGTGGGATGGTTGGAGTAAAGTGGGGGTGGAGAGTGTAGTCTAAGTATTATCACAATACATAATATGAAATTCTTAAATCAATAAAATTATTAAAGAAATAAAGTGAAATACTGAACTCCCTGGTGGTACAGCTTTCTCAAGTAGCTCCAGCAGTGTCAGCCAAATGGTAAAGGCATGCTGCTCTGTCAATCCCACACGGACCAGACTTTCATTTTGCAGTAAGTGGATGTAGTAGCACAGGGCATTATTTAGCTAAGGTACTAGTGAGACAGTTGCTGACAGGGAATGCCATGTGGCACTGGCCATTTGAAGAAATAAATAGTTCATGTGTGCCTTCAGATGTGGGTAAAGATGAAATACTAAAAATGGTTGTTTGTCTATATGATATGATATAACAAAATCATCAATGACCATAAATTGTTTGAATGAGTAGGAAAGTGTGATAAAAATAGTTATGACAAGTAAGTTGATTAGGAACATTTTGTTGGATATTGTCAGACCTGTACTATGAATAAGCATCTCATTATACTCCATAAATGTGTAAAGTTATATGTCAATTTTTAAAAGGATTTAATAAATAAATAAATAACAAAATGGTTATTTCAGTATGATATTATTATATGATGCTAAATCTTTAAAATGCTCAGTATGTTAATTATATATGTATATATATGCACATAAACACAATATCAAATATTGAAAGAAAGCATGGAAGAAATAATTGTAAAATTCAAAAATTTAAAAAGAAGAATACAGGGCTGGAGAGATGGGTCATTGGTTAAGAACACTGGTTGTTCTTGCAGAAGACCCAGGTTCGAATCCCAGCACCCACATGGCAGCTGACAACTGTCCATGACTCCAGTTCCAGGGCATCCAACAGCGGGTTTTGTGCTCCGCCAACATTGCATAACATGGGTGCACTTACCTATATGCAGGCAATGCACACATACACATAAAATAAAAATAATAAAATTTTTAAAAAAAGAATACAGGGGAACTGGAGAGATGGCTCAGTGATTAAGTGCACAAGCTGCTCATGCAGAGGATCTGGGTTTGATTCCCAACACACAGATGGTGGCTAACAACTTCCTTAACTCCAGTTCCAGGGGAATCTGAGGAGCTCTTCTGTCCTCAGCAGGTACTGCATGGTGCTTATGCACCCACTTAAATGCAGTCAATACATTCAGACACAGAAAACAAAATTAATAAATAAAATACAAAAAAAACATGTATTTTTAAATAGGCAATACTTTGTTATTAACTGAATGAGAATGTTTAGGAATTCATTTTATTGTATTGAAATAACACAAATAGCATATTTTTCGTTTAGCAGTACATGCTTTATATGCCAAACTGTTTCATACCAGTGCAGTACAAATAAAATTTAAAGATAAATTTTAATGGATGCACATTGTTGTTACTAATTATGGTTGGCACTAAATATTTAAACATTTAAAAACCAAAATGTAGCCCAAATTGTCCTGCAGTCTATCCTAACTATGCTTCCCCCCAAACAAACAAACACTTATAATATTAACCTCAGATTAAGTCTTGGTTCAGCAAGAAAATGTAGTACATAAAAATTGTTTGACTATCATGGCCTAAAATTCATATTATTTGAAAGTGTCTCTTTTAAGATGAGTTCAGTCTTGCATTAAAGACTTCATTTTTCTGATGATTTATCTGGTTTATTTGCCATTCAAACCAGCAGGACCAGCTGAAGCCAAGTAGTTTGGTTTGTTAGACACAGAGGTCGGCAAATCTGTTCATTCAAGGCATGCATCCTGCCTTGGTCAGAGCTGCACCTGTCACCAACATTTACCTGCCTGGGCACACCTGCTCTGACAGCTGCATCCAGAGGCTAGCTCTTACCATGGGAAATTCGATGCCATATGCCTCTTGTTTTGTCAGCTTCTCAGTTTCCTTGCCAAGGCCCCATGTGTTAGAGTCTGAAGGTGATAATTTTGCATATACTGTTAAAATTCCATTTTCAAACAATGAAGATCTTGATAAAAAATCAGGTACAAAAAACATAAAATGTTTTTATATTATTTTGTTATGTTATTGTAGAAGAATGCAACTTGTGCCTGAGACAAAAATAAATTTTTCATACTTCCTTCAGTAACAACCTGGATTTTTGGAACTACTGTATATGTGATTTCCCAGCCAGTGTTAGAGAATATTGCACCTTTCTTTTGACAAGATTATCAAAGATTAGAACAAATACAACCACATTTTATTGACAATAATAAAAATAAATGAAACTATTTCTAAAAATGTATGCCATTATCTAGAAAAAATTATTCAAGAATATGTTCTCTGTTGTATGACCATTGTGGAACTCTGCAGTAGCCTCCATCTGTTATATAAAGAAACTTTCTTGATGACTCATGGTCATCAAGGTAAAAAAATATGGTATATTTTTTTCTGTAAATATAAGGATCAATACTTAGCATATGGTAAAAAAGTTCATTCGTCTAGTGACATGAGAGAGATAGGGTTTTCTCCAGGATCTATGACCTCTCCAGCCATGTGTATTGGGCTGTGTTTACAGTGTCACGATGAATTCATTCCCATTGAAAAGACTTTAAGTCCAATTAGATAGCTGTTGGTTATTCCCCCGATAACAGAGCCACTACTGCTGCAGAGGTCAATTGCTGTGTCGGTTATTATGGTTATTTGGCTTTAGGGCTGGGTTGGATCAATGATTGCGTTTTCTCCCTTTGCAGTTTTCATAGTATCTTCTAGAACTATGAGAGCTAAGCTTCAGGTAGAAGGCTTTCAGGTCAGTTCCTGTTCCATTGCTCCAAGTCTGTGTGCAAGCATGTCTTGTCCTCAGCAGTAGGGTCTTATCTTCAAGTTCTGGGAGATAACCAAAAGCTCCACCAATAGCCTGTGTTATTTTAGGAGTCTTCTGGATTATTTGGACCAACCACTTGAAGGAGGTCTCTCGTGTCTGGCACTGTGTGCCTTGCCACATAGCCCCCAGGTGTAACTAATGTTCCATGGTGGGGGGAAGGAGGAAATTCAGGAAAGGAGGAATATTGGGAGGCAGGTGTTATTTGGAGAAGGATGGGGATAATGGAGGGGCTTGGACTTGGGAGGGAGGAGGGAGGTTGAGTGGAGGAGAGAGCGTAGAGATAAATGGATCTTGGGGGGCTAGGGAAGTCAGAGGGAAGTGTTTTGTCTCCAGAATTCCCTGATAAATGCATATATGGTGTCTGAACATTATTGAATGTGTTTTTGTTTTTAATATCTTTCAGTGTTTGGCCCTCATTCATATAAGTGCACCATGTGTGCAATTCCTGCAGAGGGCAGAAAAGGATGTCAGATCTCTGGAACTGGAGTTATGAATAGTTGTTAGCCACCATTTGGGTGCTGGGAATCAAACCTGGGTCTTTTGGAAGAGTACCAATATTTTTAACCACTGAGAAATCTCTCCTGTACCCTACCACCTTCCCTTTCTTTCTATATTTCTCTCCTTCCTTTCTTTCTCCTTCCTTCCTCCCTCCCTCCCTTCTTCCTTCCTTTCTTTCTTTCTTTCTTTCTTTCTTTCTTTCTTTCTTTCTTTCTTTTTCTTTCTGACAGGATCTCACTATGTAGCCCTAACTGTCCTGAAGCTTTCTTTGTAGATCATCCCAAACTGTCCTTGAACCTACTATTGTTCACCTGACTGTGCCTTCCAAAGTGCTGGGATTAAAGGCATGTACCAATTTACTTGGCTTTTTATATTCACAGATGTAGCTCTCACCACTCATCAAAGAAGTTTCTTCTTGCAACAAATGGAGACTACAGCAAAGTATAACTGGTCAAAATGCAGAAAATAAGTCACATCAAGGTGTCCGTCTCTAACTGAAACATCTACCATAAAAGTGTCTACACCTAAGGCTCAGAGAATGTTTCAGAAGAGAGGATGGGAAGACTGTAAGAGACAGATAAATAGGTCTTCTGCTACTAAACAATTCATTCTAGACTTGATAGCGAAGCTGTGCTTATGAAATCTACACAATACGGTTTTCCTAACAAGCTAAAGCTGCATAATGATAAAATTAGTTGACAAGCCAATATGGATGGGAAAATTTTCATGAGGTCTCATCTCAAGATAAAGAGCCATGGACAACCAACATGTGCTGCAGGACGAAGAATCAGTTTTCTTTAGAGATTAACTCTATGATTGGTTATCTAATCCCAAGTTTCATTCCTAAACACAGGTACACAGGATATATATGCACTATATATAGTGCATATGTGTGTGTATGTGTGTGTGTATCCATAAATGCATGCATGTATATGTGACAATTATCAGAGATGACAAAGAATTGAGAGGGAGTGGAGAAAACATGTGAGATATTCGAGGGGGACAGGGATGGGTGGAAATGTAGCACATATAATACTTATGTTTGAAATTCTCAAGAAAATAAAGAAAATATTAAAATCAAATGAAAATTCACTCACAATTTTTTAGGAGTATGGAGATAAATGTATACATATTTAGATGGAGGAATTGTGTTATGGTGAGAGAAAGATCTCATAACTTAATAGAAACTTATATGAGATAATGGATTTTAAATTCAAAGACTTTAAATTTTGTGCATTATAGCTTCATCTTTTGCCAATTTGTGGAAATTTTTTATGACAGGTGAAATATTAGAAATTGACACCCTCTGATGAAACTGTAAAATATCTAACCATGCAAGACATGAATCTGCATGGCTAAAATTTCAGCATGTCTGTGGTGAAGTCAGCAAGATAAGGAGCCAAAGTCATTCTTAGGTATGTAATGAATCCAAAGACTGCCAGGGATAAATGAAACCCTGTCTCAAATATCAACCTCTGAAATAAAAACAAAATCCCACTAAATTATGGTAAACACACACGTGCACACATACTCAAATGCTGCATCAGTAATTATTATCTTAAAATGAATGAATTAGTCTTAAATATTTTATGTTTGGTTACAGTATTTCATTAATATATTTTCCAAACTGAAATTACAATACACACTTCAAAGTTGAAGATTAGCAATACCATTTCTCTGCTTAGCAGTATTCTATAACACTCATTATATTTAAAAGGGATTATCTTTTCCCCCTGAATGCTAGCTAGTTCTCATAGCTATGGAGAGCACTATGCAGGCTGGAAAGGGAGAACATCAAATGATGATCCATCCCTAGCTTGAAGGCCTAATAACCAAATCAATGACTGGTACAGCAAAGACATTGCTGCAGTAGTGGCACTTTTATCTTGGGGCTAATCATCAATTACCTAATTGGACTTAAACCCCATTCAATGGGAGGAAACTCATTAGTGCTACTGTAAACCTTGTCAAATACACATACCTAGAGCAGTCATAGATCTTAGAGAAAACCTCAAGGCTGTCACATACAGACAAATATAGTTTTTTACTATATGAAAAATATGGGTCCTTAAAGTTACAGACAACAATCCCAGTCACAGTCCATCAAAGAAGCTTCTTTATTACAGAGTTCCAAAACACAGAGACTGTCTGTGAATTTCCCAAGTATAGGTGGCACATGTACAATGCAACCACTACACCTAAGGCTCCTGGAACAGAGAACAAGGAATGAAAAGAACACTAATGTATCTTTCAGTTCTTATCAATGAAGCTACCTTACATAAAAGAGGGCCAGGAACAGAAAAGGTCACAAATGACCGAAGTGTAGAGAATAAAAGTCTACAGAGTGTGGATTCTTAGACAGGCCTTCTATGTTAAAATCTACCCAGGGAGCTCAGGGACCATTGCTGAAGAGGGGGTGGAAATATTGTAAGAGCTAGGGAGGAAGCACATGACCATATGCAAATAGAGTCATACAAGCTCTTGAGTCCCTGCTCATATGAACCTATAGCAATGGTGTCAGCATGTACAAGACTCATGCAAACTCAGACATAAAATCACAGTACAGAACTGTGGAAATGAACACCAGGTCCCAATCATAGTGAAAGAATTGTTGTCAGCTGATTACTGCTGGGTGAGAAAGAGCTGATCTTCTTAATTGGGATTCTAGATAGGTGGACTAGAACTCAGTGGATAAACTTACAATGAGGGACATCTGGGGACACTAACCTGACATGATATGCCTTAACACAAGCGACAGAATGTATGAATTCCAGTGTGGGGGGGATATAGGAGGTAACCTATGGGGAAAGGGGTATAGAGATGGTTAAGATGTTCTGTGTGAAACACACACAAATTCAACAAAAGTTTAGATGCTTCTGATTTTATGTTTGAATGCCTGGTTTCTCTGATTCTTGTGGTGGATTGTGTTTACTGTTTTCTCAAGGATGTATCTGAGCTTCTCCAGAACAGGGGATTTTCCTTATCGTATTGTATAAGGCTTTCTCATTTCTTCTTTTGAAATACTCGAGTACAGACATTTATTTGAAAATCCTTTTTTTCTTTCATACCTACCTGCTTGCCTTTTCCCCTCCCCTCCTTCATTCTTCTGCTTCCTTTCCTGGCCTCTTCTGTTATTCCTTACTAGACACCTGTCTTCCTATCCACTGTCTTTTTCCTCAATATTTCATACTTTCTTTCCGCTATTCTTTTTACCTTCCTCTTGAACTTAACTCTTTTTCTAGTCATTTCTCTATTTCTTGAACAGGGCCCAGGCTCAATGTGTAGCTGAAAATGACCTTAAACTCCTGATTGATCTGTCTGCACCACCTGAGTGCTGATATTAAAATTGTGTATCACCATGCTTAGTTTTATGTGGTGTTTGGGGATTAAACCCAGGGCTTTGCAAGTATTCAGTCAAGCAACATCCACAGCCCTGACTTCCCTTATTAAAACAGTGTCTCCTTGACCACTTCCTTTCTCTCTTGATTTTGCATTTTACATTTTCCTATTTGTCTGTTAATGTATCTGTTGTATGTCTGCTTATTATCAGACCCACTGCTTACCTATCTCTTCCGCTATTGTTCACCTGCCTTTTTCACACTGTTGTCATCCCCAATCCCCGTCCAATGCTTCACCACACCCTCTCACATTTTCATGCTCTTCAATTACTATATTTACACACACACACACACACACACACACACACACACACACATACACACACACACATACACACACACACATACGTGTACTCAGCTCATTAATGGTGCTCCTGTGTATCTGTGTTTTGAGGGGCCCACACGGAATTAGATAACCTCTTAGAGATCTGGTACCTGGAGAAAACTGATCCTTCCTCAGCATCCATTGATTACCTGTAGCTCTTCATCTTGAAATGTTCCCCATACATGTGGGTATGTCAACTGATTTTGTCATTATATGTAGACCTTATTAGATTACCACACTGTGAGATTTTATTGCTGTATCTTCCCTATCATGTCTTGCATTCCTAAAGAAGCTCAGGTATCTTCTCCCCCTCTCTCTTACATTCTTCTAGTCTCCTCTTCCATGAAGTTCCCTGAGCCTTAGGTGTAAAAGTTTCACTGCAGATGTGTTAGTTAGCACCTCATAGACACTTAGTCCCTGGTTTAACCAGTTGTGGTTCTTTGTAATAAAATCTATTTGTTGGAGAAAAAAAAGGCTTCTTTGATGGCTGGTGAGAATTATAATTGTCTATAAATATAAAGATAGGCATATGTTGCCCGAGTTTCCTAAGGTCTCTTGCCCCTGGTGCTTTTAGATAAACCATGTAGCACATCTTTATCTGAATTTTCATAATTTATATCTTTGGGGGGAAAGCACTTACAAAGAAACAAATGCCTGATACCTTGTACCCAGCTCTGTGTGGATTCGCCTGCCATTCCAGATTCATTTCCACACCCACCCACAGTCTCTGTTAGCTTTCACCAATGCATCATGGGCCCACAGTCTCATTCCAGGTGGGTAAATGTCCCCTCTTGTGTCCACACAGGTGAGACACCTGGAACATCTTTTTCCATGCCCACATGACACTGCTTCTGTCCAAGATAGCTCCAAAAGCCCCTCACACCGTGGCTGACTCTCCACAGTCAATTCTCTGCATCAGGCCCCACCAATTGGAAGAAGCAGGCCCTTTGGGGACACACTTGACCCCTTTCCTCTGCTCTTACAATCTTTCTGCCAATCTACCGCTAAGGTCCCTGAGCCTTGGTAACAGATGTAGGGAAATCTCTCTCGTGTTCATGGTGAGATAGTGACTTCTTGGGCCTCCCCATTATTGGTTTTTAAGCCATGGTCATTGATCTATCTCCATAGTGTTTCTTTTACTACAAGACAAATAGAAGGAAGTAGACACATTTAAACCAACATGAATCTAAATGTAAATGCCTAGAGGATGTCCCAGTAGGTGTACTATATTTATAAAACAGTATACTTGTACTGGCTTCCCCACTAGCACCTGTAACCTTTTATCACACAGGGAGTTGACCTGGTCTACAGCACCAAATGTGTATTCCACTCCTAGTAGTGGGCCTTATTCAATTAGAAGTTTATCAGTTGTATGTATATTGGTCGAGCCATTATTGCCCTTGGAGGGATTGCTTGGCATGTCCATAGTGTGCAGCATGCAAGGTCCACTATTGAGTAGAATCATAGGGGATCCTTTCTTCTCCAATCATCTTCATAGCCCCTTCTGGCATTATGAATGTCATCCATCCAGTGGCATGGAGTTTTTGGCTTAGTCACAGTTCCATCTCTTCTTCTCCCACACTCACATCATGCAGTGTCTGGAGCAGCATGCCCTTACCTACCTTTCTAGTGTACAGCTGACATTAGTGGTAAAAGCCTTGGTGAATGTGAAGACCTCTAGGATCTCTCTCTCACCAACAGCTCATTAATAGCAACCCACCCTGGTACTGTAAATTTTCTTAATAGAAGCATAGTTTGGGAGTCTTTATTTTTATCTTATCCAACCATAAAACTACCAAGAATCTTACAGCCATAGCCAGCCTTTGCTTCTTCAGGGATCTTTTAAATGGGTTTCACATCTGTAAAACATTCGAAGGAAGGTTAACATTATATATTAAATCAATTATAGACAAGGTCTAACACAGCATGGAAAGGTTTTATACATTCATATTAACCATTTTCTCCATAGATCCCTGTTAGTTATCATAGCATGAGTATGAGATATTAATTTGGTTAGTTCTTTACTATTTTTAGTTATCCCTTTGGAGTCATTTCGCACTTGGGGGATTTTACATGTAGTCTCTTTGTATTTTTTATTCTTGATACATTTACAGGTGTTGGCTCCAGTTGTCTGATCTTACACTGAGCTAAGGAGGCAGGGGTTTTCTGCTGTTCCCACTGCACCTGTTGGTTCCCTGAGTCAGGCAGGCCCTGGGTCTGCCTCCTGACTGTAGCTATATCTGTCATCTCTCCATTGACCACAATGAGTTGCTGGGCAAGAACTTGGTGGGAAAAACTGCTCCCACCCCTTATCAGAAGAGAAATGCACCTTATTTAGTCTTTGGAGATTCTTAACCAACCATGGGACAGTTTTTATTCTTTGAATGCCTTTTTTAATTGTTCTTCTTGTTTTAAATCTTTCCAGAAGCTCCTTAGTATCAAATTTGGTTTTCTATAAATTTTTTTCTTGGGAAATTTGGACTCAACATAAGTCTTGCCACATTTGTCTTCAAGTAACCCAAATGGACCATTTTTTCTGTCTGATCTCTTTTATATCTCTTGTAGGTGGTCTTTTATTCTACAGACATGTTTTACATGCTGGTTAGAATCATTAGATCTGCTAAAGCCTCTCTCAGTTTACAAAGATCCTGTCCCATTAAAGTGCTTAGCAAAACCATTAATGTTCATACCATTTTTGAGATCCCAGTTGAATTAAGCTTTCCTTTATATCTCTGGTGAGCACAGTTTTATCTGGCCCAGTGCACTGGGTATCATATATTGCTTTTCTCACACCTAGTTCTCTCAGTAATGCCTGTCCATCCTTTGTAGTCCTCCAGCCTTTGTTAACAGTTTCACTTGGTGATGACCGTGTATCTCTAATGCCTTCCATCAGTCATCCCATTAAGGACTGCTCCCCTCTGCATTGGCCTAGATAGAACAGCCTATATTGCAAGAATGGATGGGTGGTTATATAATTCAGCTGTGAAATTTCTGAAGGACTTAGACTGACGTCATTTGTTATAGTGTCCCACATGCTCACAAGCCACATGGCTAGGGGCTCTTTGATTGTTTGCTTGTAAGTTTTTCCTAGTTTTAACAGCTCCAGTGTGGAGTATTTCCTAGCTACAGCACTGTTAGCCTTCATTTCCTTTTGTATCAATGGTTGAATCTGAGGGGCAGCTTTACCTACTTTTCTTTTTAGGTCATCTCATTTTTTACTATTCTCTGTCTTTTCCTCTGAGTCCTTGGACTTTACAGAAGTTAAAGTGCCCCTTATTTTTTTTTTTTCTCTCAAGCTCTGTAACTGGGTCTGGCAGTACTTCCCTAGCCTATATAGCTTTCCCTACCACAGGTACATCTTTTAATATGCAAAGTGCCCCTGCCTACTCTCTTGGTTCTCCATTAATGTCCAGGGTCCTCAGCAGCTTTTCTAGTTTTTCTATAACCTTTAATAAATTTTCATATATCTGTAGTTGGGCTGTTTCCACACATTTACAACACAGCTGTGGCCCATGCTTCTGTGTGGCTGGCCTATTTTTAGTTACATATTTTATAATCCACTGTAAAATGCACACCAGCTCTGCCATTACCTCTCTAGCTTTTTCCAAGATCCCGTGGTTTGTCATTCCTAGCCACATCATCCTGATGACCTGTGCCAATTTGTCACTCAAGTTTTCTGAGGACCCTTGCCCCTGGAGCTATTAAACAAATCATGTAGCACATCTTTATTTGAATTTTTTATAATTTATATCTTGGGAGGGGAGGAGTGACTTACAAAGAAGTGAACACCTGACACCCAGCTCTGCGCAGCTTGGTCTGCTGTTCTGATCACTTCTACACCCGCCCACAGTCCCCATTAGCTTTCTCCCATGCATTGTAGGCCCTCAGCCTCACCCCTGGTTGGTAAAGGCTCTCTCTCAACACCAAGGCCATCTTTTTCCACTCCCACAGCTGCTCCTGTCCAAGATGGTGCCAAAAGCCTCTCCCTCCACAATTGACTCTCCACAGTCAAGTCAGTTATCTTTATCAAGCCCCACCCCTTGGAGGAACCAGGCCTTTTGGGGACACACTGTAAGAAATTTAGAAATTTCACTAGGTTAAGGAAGTGAATTTAACTGGGAAGAGAATAGAAGGTACTCCCCAAGGGAAGAGAGAGACAAAGGAGGATAAGTAATGCTTAGGTGGTTTAAAGAAAATGAAAAGGATTATTAATTCATAAGCCTACTACATACTACACATACTCTGTGTGTGTTTGTGGGTGTTGTGTGTAACTGTATATCTGAAGACTATGAAACCAACAAAAAGCACATTACCATAAAAGGGAACCTCCCTTAGAGTTGTTGGTTTAGGGTAATTCAAGAAACTCCCTAAATAATAGAGAGTATTTCCACAGCCCTAGATTGCCTCAAAAAACTTGAAGGTAAAATAGTATTGGTTAAAACAGAACATACTTTAGACATAGGACTTGAAGCAACTGAACCATAACTGACCTGGATGTGTCCTCCCTGAAGACTAATTCTCATAGTATCAGAGGGTACTATGTGAGCTGCCAATGCAGAAAATCAATAAATGGTCCTACACATTTGTTGTTTATTAAAACCTATTAAAAACAATGACTGACTTAGAAAATAATCTATATTGGTGATACTTTTATCTTGGGAGTAACCAACAGGTGTCTAATTGGACTTCATACAAACTCAATATAAGGGAACTCCTGTGGTACTGTAAATATAGCCATGTACACATGACTGGAGATGTCATTGACCTTAGAGAAAAACATATTTGCATCAAAGACAATAACTTACAGAGACAGTAAACAGGTCCTTTTAATGGATAGAAATTTCTGTGCATATTTAATTTATAATTGTCACATCACAGTAATTATTTTGTTGCATTTATTTATCATTTAAAAGTTTTAGGGACAGTGAAACTCAAATCTTAGGCTTATTTTGTACTGTGAAATAAATTTTAGTGAACATATCCTACAATGTCATTGACTACTAGAACTAATTAGTTCTATCTAATTGAATTGTGGGAACTATAATGAACCATCCATGCATCTGCCCTCTGACCTCCATACCTATCCTCCAATATTCCATTCATATTTTTAGTGAAAAAAAATCATGTCTCCTGAAAATGAGTGAGAACATGCAATATGTGACTTTTGGTATCTGTTATTTCACTTAGTATAATGGCTTTTACTTCTATCCATATTGTAACAAAACCTGGGAATTATCCTTTAATGGCTGAGTAATATTCCAATGTATTCATATACCACTTGCCTTTACCCACTGTGACCCAGATGTTCCTCTGACCCTGTGATGATGAGCCATGGACCCTCCTTCTTCACAAGCTCTGCAAAGGAGTCATTCCCCTTCCTTCTACCAGCCAATTGGTTGACCATAGCTGCTTGCAGACGAGGGCTTAAGGGTATAAAAGCTGGGAAAACCAGGAGGCTGGTCTCTTGCCATTTTGTGAGGCTGTGCAGAACCAGGGGATTTATGGTATGGGTGTGGACTTTTGAACACAGTCATGAATGGGGGGCACCCGCTTGCTCTTCTGTAAGTAAACCTGCACTCCAAGCTCAGTTAGCAAGTCCAATAAACCTGTTAAGATTCTTCAACCAGGGTTTGGAGAATTCTTTTCTCAGTTTGTTGCAAGGACTGTGGGAAGAGGGGATTGGATGCTACATGTGCCTCCCAAGAGTGAATTTGACTAACAATTGGTGTGACTAACAGGATACAACAAAACTGAGAATGAATTTTGGAAGAGCGTTGATGATGTCCCTAGTATGGGGAAAGAGACCAAAAACAAAGTAAAGTGAGGTGAGGGGAGAGTGTGTGCTGAGGAAATGTTAACCCAGTAGGCCATTCCCATAGGCTTGGTGGGGGTGGCTGCAGTGGCATCGTTAATGCAGTGGATATTTAACTAAGGTGAGGCCTTCTAAGCAGTCAAGGTCAATGGGAGAAACCCTGGGTTGGCAGCCATCTTGTAAATGGTATGCTCTGGTATGCCTGCTTAACTGGTGGTGACCACTATGTGTATGGAGATACCTTGGAAACAGCAGAAGGTTTGGGACAGATTCTGCAAGCTCTGGGAGTAGCACACCAGGGACAGAAATGTCAAAAAGTAGCTTCAGAGGCCACTTGGCCACTGCTATTGATAATAAGAAATTTGTCCCAAGCAGAGGCCTTAGCTAGAAGGGAAACTGAGGTGTTATAGAGGAATTAGAATGAGAGAGGGATCTGTGGATGGCCTCTTCAGTACTGGCTTCTGACCTTGCTGGTAAATTAGATAAGAGAGAATAGTAGATGGAAGTATTGGCATGCTGTTTTTTATGTCTAGGCGGTCAAAAGGGAAAATTAAAAAACAAAACAAAACACCGAGATCAGAATGATAATAAAAGGCCCATCCTGGGATCCTAAAACCTGGAACCCCTGAGAAGATTCAGATAGTGAGGAAGAAGGAACTGACCTAGAGATAGTGGGAGATGCTCCTCTGGTCCAATCTTTAATTTAAAGAAAGGGAAAATCCATCTTCCAACATGTTGATGGAGGTCTTAACCAAAGCCCAGTGCAGGAGACCATGGTAATCAAAGAATACTCAGCACCAGAAATAGTAGAACTGGCAAAGACATTTAAACAAGCTATGAAGGAGCCTTTGGCCACTTGGCTTGTGAGGCTTTGGGATATAGGGGCAGATGGAATAATTTTAAGTTCTACAGAAGCAGAGACATTAAATAACATAACCACTCATCCCTCTTTGAGACAAAGACTTCACAATTTAAAGCAATATGAGGAAAATCAGCCCATGATGGATTGGCTCATACAAGCCATTTGGGACATGTGGGTATCTCCAGCTGAAAGTCCCATGAATACTAGAGACTGGAAAACCATTGAGGAGGGACAGGCCCTGTTGAGGGAACTGGGTATAATGGATGCTGTATTTGATGCCCAGTTCACTGGCCCAGACAAGATGGTGTTTACATTAGACTTAAGAAACTGATTCAGCAAGGCCCATGAGATGGGTATGGAACTTTAGTGGAAGTGCTAAGCACCATGGTCAGGTGTGACCTGTATAAGGCTGGAGAGGCTCTGGGAGATTTAAATGATTTAGACTAACATGTAAACATGTTGGTTAAAAAGGTACTAAAGTGAGTAGACACAAGGGAAAAGGGCAAGAACTCAGGAAAGGGGCCCTTCCATGTCTCCCAAGCACAGATGTTGATGGCTTTGCTCAAAGCAGAAGTTGCTAGGGACAAGATTGATGGGCAGACAAATGCTGTGCTGGTGAACCTGTAGAGGGATTTCAGATCTGACCAGCAATTTATAACAGATGTAAGAGAAAGTGGGGACCAGGAGGTGTGGGTAACTCCAACTGCACCCTCTGCTCCAGAGAAAGGCAACGTCATTGGATGGGACTCCTCCAACTACTGCCTTGAAGGGTTGGCCAAGGTTTCCCACAGGTGAGGGCCATACTGGGTGACTGGAGGCCACATGTCAAATTGAGGAATTTTTCGTCCCCCACTAATATTCAAAACACATGGGCCCTAGTGGATCCTGGGGCAGAGTGTACATTAATTCACAGAAATCCCCCGAAACAACAGAGCCAGTGGATCACAGTGGATGGGTATGGGGATAAAACCATACAAGTAAAGTAGACTAGATGCATTCTGGGAGTGGGCAATTATCTCCCCAAGGAGTACAAGGTGTGTATCTCTTCCCCTTGAGAGCACATTTTAAGTGTGGATGCCCTACTTTGTCACACCCTATATATGACTGTGGTAGAGTTTCAGCTGAGGGTGTGAATAGTAAAGGTGATGCTTTGGGGTGGGCAAGATGGGAGCCAGTCACATTGCCCACCCCACCAAGGATGCCTGTGGTTCAAGATGAAATTACCAAAACCATCCAGGAAAGGAGTTGGTAGAGGTTATCAACCAGCCCAGAGCCCTTTCAATGGCCTTTTTGGCCTATCAGGAAGCCAGATGGCTCCTGGAGAAAGAGTGTAGATTACCTGGAGTTAAATAAGGTGGTGCCACCCATTCATGCAGCAGTGCCCAACATTGCACTGCTAACTGATCAGCTGGTGCAGAAAATGGGGTATTTTTACACTGTGGTGGACCTTGCTAATGCACTCTTTAGAATTCCCCTAGCCATTGAATCTTAAGATCAACTTGTATTCACATGGAATGAACAACAATGGACTTTCAGAATACTTCCCCAAGGTTACCTCCACAGCCCCAGAGTTTGTCAAGGGATGGTGGCTTGGACCTGGCCCTGTTATCTTCCCCTCCTTCTTTTAGGAGCTTCCACTACATAGATGATACAATGCTAACTTCTGAGTGCCTTACAGATTTGGAAGCTCATTTGTGGAACATGCAAGTGCACCTGAAGGAGTGAGGATGGGAAATCAACCAACAAAAGATACAAGGGCCCGGTACAGTGGTAAAATTCTTCGGAGTTTTATGGTCAGGCAGAACTCACGTGATACCCAGTGCAGTGGTTGAAAAGAAATCTTACAACAACCTGTATCAATAAATGTTCAGTAGTTACAGGTATTTTGGGAACTTCTAGTGTACTGTCAAATTTTTATACCTCATTTTGCTCAGGTCACCTGTCCCCTGTATAATCTAATACAAGGGTACTACATGGGATTGGGATATAAAGGTCCAAGAGGCTTTTGAGCAGGCCAAGGTACTGGTTGGGCAAGATAAGCAGCTGTGTGCCCCAATACCTCAGTGTCCCTTCTGCTTGGAAGTCAGCAGGAGCCCTGAGGGTTATGGGTGGGACTTGTGGCAACACCAAACTGAGCAGACAGTTCCAATTGGGTTCTGGTTCCAATCATGGAGAGAGGAGGAGTCCCAGTACACAGTTCTAGAACAGCAAATGCTGGCTGTGTACAAGCCATTGTGACAGGTGCAATCCATTATGGGCCCCACCCCCATTACTGTAAAAAACTGCATATCCCACAAAAGGATGGGTTGAGCGGCTGTTAGTCAAGGCCCTCTCAGGGGTAACACAAAACCAAATGCCACAAAGATGGCATGCATATTTGCAACAGCAAAGGATGATGTCAGCAAACCCAATCACCAATGCCATGCAGGCAGTACTAGGACCTGTCATTTCAAGGCACAGATCCTCTTCCTCCACTTCCTATAGTTGACCCTCCAGCAAGACCTGTTGAGTGCTAGAAGGAGATCCCCCAATTCTGGCTGATGCCTGGTATATCGATGGTACAAACAGGGGGGCCAGTCAAGAATGGGTAGCAGTGGCAATATCAGATAAACACTGACACCATGTGGTTAGAGAGCAGAAAAGGAGAAAGCTGTCAATGGGCTGAATTAAGAGCTATATGGATAATAATAGTGAGGGAGCCTTGGCCACTAACAATTTGTACTGACAGTTGGGCTGTGTTCAAAGGCTTAAATTTAAGGATGGCTCAGTGGGAGAAAGAAAACTGGCAGGTGATGGGACAGCCATTATGGGGACAACAAATGAGGAAGGAGATATATAATAAAATGCAGCAGGAGCTATTGTCCCTGTAGTTTACCATGTGGCTGCCCATCACCTGGTGAGTCCCCCCAGGAATCAGGAATTATGCCTTTACCAAGGTGAGGGCTGTCTGCCCTCAGGTTCCCTTAGAAACTGATAACTAGATTCATATCAAGTTGGGCCACAGAGGAGCCAACATGAGATGAAAAATAGCCAAAGAACCCTGCATTCCAGCAAACTATGCTGACATCCAACAGGCTGTCCAGGCAAGATGTTTCTGCTGGTGCAGTAAGTGGCTTGTCTAGTGTATATACAACCTAATGCCCTCTCCTAGAGATGGAACACATATCTGGTATTGTAGACCAGGCCACCCCACTGTGGCTGGAGAGGTTATAGGCCCCAGTGGAAAAGCCACTGCAATTGTGTTGTTAGATGGATGTGATGCACCTACTAAAGTACCATCCAAGCATTGGCGTTTACACCCATCAGCTATTACAGCAGTTACTGTTTACATGCTCTTGTTTTTTGCTGTCTGCGTTTTTATAATAGATGGAATGCCACTAAATTGAGCCATCAGCCCATGAAAAACAGATAATGATGCAATAATTTGAGTCCAGTGCCCTACTACAATGGGAGAAAGGTCTCTCCACCCTCTCTGAGGCTCAGAGATATTTATGGAACAGGCAGACTGAAAGTTTTGTATGAACCAGAGGAAGGGGTGGAGTGTGACCTGGATATTCCTCTGACCCTGTGATAAAGAGCCATGGACCTGCCTCCCTCCCACGCTCTGCAGAGGAGTCAGTTCCCTTTCCTTTTCCAGCCAATTGGTTGACCATAGCTGATTGCAGGGGAGGGACTAAGGGTATAAAACCTGGGGAAACCACAAGGCCAGTCTCTTGCAATTTTGTGAGGCTGTGCAGAACCATGGGATTTATGTTTGGATGTGGACTTTCTAACACAGCCATGAATGGGGGGAGGGGCACCTGCTCTTCCATAGGTAAACCTGTTCCCCAAGCTCAGTTAGCAAGTCTAGTAAACTCATTAATATTCTTCAAGGGGGGGGTGGAAAATGCTTTTCTCAGTTGCAAGGACTGTGGGATGTGGGGATTGGATGCCTCCTGCACCTCCCAGCAGTGAATTTGGCTAACACCCACTTATTTCGTGACAGACACATATTTCAATGATTGTTTTAATAAAATTGCTATTTAGTGAACTACTTGTTAAATGAATGGTATGATTTATAATTTTTATGTATTTTATGTATTTTTTTCAAATGTCATTAAGAGAAAACAGATTTATCTATAGCATCACAGGAAGAAAAATAGATGCTATAAAGTTCAAGATGCAATACTGTTAGCAAAACAAAACAACTCTATTTGGAGCATCCATAATTAAAACACTGCTTAAATCTCAATAAATTTTTTATTAATTGTTAAATTAGCACAACTGGTTTCAAAAAGGGAAAAACGAACAAATGCCCTCTGAAGAAGCAGTATTTTGCTTCTGTACATCTAAAATTTTACTCACGGACTGTTCATGCCTTTTCCAATATTAACATTTTCTTTAAAATTATCATACCAGGACACAGAATAAACAACAATAAATGGCTACATTATAGATCAAAGGCTGTGTTTTAAGAATTTATTTCTGTTTTTTATTGTTAATGTAACAAACTCCCATAAGTTTCCTTGCTTAACAGGATATCAATATTTATTATACCCCATTTCTAGAAGCCAAAACTCTGAAATGGATAGGTCAGATTGAGTTCATTCTGGGACTCAAAAGAAGAGCCTCTGCTTTTTTCTAAGTTATAGATACTACTGGTATTCTTTGGCATGTAAGATACATATTTTTACTATTTATAAAATTGTCATGAATTGAGCTCTTATTATGAAACACTGTTTATGTGTTGCATTATATAATTCTCATTGCACCAGAGTATAAACCCATGATATATGAAATTACTCTTCTTTAAAACAATACCATACATTAACTTGAAGGAAATAAAAGGTTGGCTTCAATCTGAATTGCCTTTTAGTAAGAAGAATTCAACTGTACTAGACTAAAAAAAATGTAGGCATTTTCAAACCTTCAAATGCATACTATGCTTACACTTTATGGCACAAATAGCATTGTGCGTTACTATAAAGGAAACAGAATTTTAAAAGGAAAAAAATATTCTATTTAAGTAAAGATTTCTATTTCAAATAGATATTTTTTACTAGTGAGAGCATATGTCTAAAAGTTTATCCACAATATATAATTTACTACATATGCTGTATTTGGGAAGATACGGTTGATTTATTTAATTTAAGAGACTAATAAAAACACTAATGGTTTTTTTCTTCATGAAGTCACAAAATTGGGTGGATAAGGAAAGACGTGTATCTGAGAGGAGTTTGGGGCAGGGAGGTGAACATAATCAAAATATACTGCATTTAATTTTCAAAAAAATTATAAAAAATAGAACTAAAGGAAAACTTGGAAGGAAAAAACAACAGTTTTACCCAGTGCAGGACGCTGCATACTACAATGTTGACCTGCCAGGTAAGAGTTGACCACTGGTGGAGTAACAACAAGACTGTTTATGGGGATAACCTACTTCTCTCTTGAGTCGGGAGGAGTGCTATAAAATATGTACTCTGAACATGACATGGGTGTTATATGCATGAACTGCCAGGAGCTGTAGTTACCTACACAAGATCTGCACAATATCAAACAACTTAAAATTTCAACCATGGAGGAAGAAGGGGCTTATATGCCCTCACCCCTAACTGAGGAGTTATTGAAATTTGATGGCTACTCAGGGACGTGGAGCCGCTTTTCTTTAGGAGTGTGACCATTATTGGTAGGTTCTTCATGTCCCAGTGAATGACTCCATGTCCATGAGCTTAAAGACAATGCTAAGTGTACTCCGTGGGCTTTAAAAAAATAAGTTTAAAGCTGTAAAAGGAGAGCATGAATTTGGGAGGGAAATATGTGGGGGGGGTTCTTTAAGGAGTTGGAATAAGGGATTGAGTAATGGTTCTGATCAAGATACATTATATTCATGCATGAAATTTTCAAAGAATAAATTAAAATTAAAAGTAAAATTTTAAAAATGCATGAAGGATGAGAGCTGTAGTTGTGGTTCAGTCATAAAGTGTTAGTATGTGTGAAGGCCCAAGTAAAATCCCCAGTGCTGAAAAGAAGACTGGAGAGCAGGGGAAGAAGAAAGGAGGGAAGGAAAGACAAACTGATGGTTTGTTTTTCTTTTTCATTTGAAGCAATTTAGTTACATTTGTTTTTCTGAAGAATTTGATCTGATTTAGTTACATTAAATTTGAAGATTAGCTGAAGCTAAATTTTATTGAAATGCTGCCCTTTGGTGATATTTCCTGTCATACTAGAAAAGTTGTCTTTTAATATGAGAGGCTCTCTGTATAATTATTATGAGCACATTTTGATCATATGGCATCTTAAAAATCTAATCATTTAAACATACAAACAAGCAAATAAATTTTAACTCACTTTTAGATTAAAAAAAACAAAACCAACTATCATGCTAAAGCACTACTTAAACGTTTCTTTAATATATAAATTGCTCTCCCCTAAAATAGAACTTCAGAATTAATACTTGCTGTGAGGGTTGGTTTGGTTGTCAACTCGGCTCAGTTAAGAAATATCTTTGAAGCCAAGAAACAGGCTCAGCAGTCAGAGACACTTGGGCACTGGCACGATTCATGTTTTGAGTTTGTCCTTGGATCCCATAAGGTGGAGGAGAGAACCAGTTCCAATGAGTTGTTCTTTGTTCTCCACACATGCTGTGGCACACACATCCTTCCTTCTCCCTCCACATACTAATAAAATAAATTAAAATAAAGAGACATGGGGTTGGAGAGATGGCTCAGCGGGTAAGAACACTGACTGCTCTTGCAGAGGACCTGGGTCCGATTCCTAGCACCCACATGGCTGCTATGTACCATTCTTAACTCCAGTTGCAGGGGAATCTGAAGTCCTCTTCTGAACTCTGTGGCACTGCATGACATAGGTGCACTCACATACATGCAGGCAATACACTCATACACATAAAATAAAAATAATAAATAAAATATTTTAAAAATAGACATTCTGGACCAGTGAAACATACCTATGTATAGGGTCATTTCCTTAGAGTTAACAGTGACATGTGTAACAATGAATGGAAAGGAAAAGTAAACAGTCAATAGGCTCAAGATGAAAAAGAAGTCCAAGAGAAAGACAGCACAAGTTGCCCACTTCTCCTTTCTCTCTATGTGTGTTTGTTATTCCTACTTGCTTTGGCCCTCTGCTGAAATTGGCCATTAGATACTTTGTTATTTAAGCATGGATTCAATACCAGCCACTCTTTTTAAAAAAATTTTTATTTAATAACCACATAATTAAAAGAAGCATTTCACTGGGCATGGTGGTGCAGGCTTTAATCCCAGCACTCGGGAGGCAGAGGCAGGTGGATCTCTGTGATTTCAAGGCCAGCCTGGTCTACATAGTGAGTTCCAGGACAGCTGGCTACAGGGAGACCTTGTCTCAGAAAGACCAAAAAAAAAAAAAAAAAAAAAAAAAAAAAAAAAAAAAAGAAGCATTTCATTACAACCTTTTAATGGGACTTTACTTTCTGGATTCAGTGAGGGATTACGACTGCTGAGCTTCTTGGATAGGACAGTTATGTGGTTCTCTGCTTCTCCATCAGGCAGACAACTATTGTTAGATGACCAGGTTCATATTGAGTAAGCCAATATTATACATTGCTTAATATATATATGTATATATTCAACATATATCTATACTATTTTTATATTGTTCTAAAGAAACATAGTTTATACACTTGTGTTTCCAAGGAATTATGGATTTAATATTGAATAAATTGAATGATGCCTTATACCACAGTCTACACACATTGGAAAGAATAAAATGGTGTTAAATATTCATGCCAATTCCTCCCTTATTTTATGATTGATTCCATCACAGTACAGAGGTTTTAATAAATTAATAAACATACTATACTTAATGAGGTTTATGTTTTTCACTATTTAAGAATTTGTAAATAAAGAATGGGGTTTTCCTTGAGGATGGACAGAGTACAGAATGAACCTGTGTTGTTGTATTATAATGAACATATATGAGCATGAGTTCATTAATTTTTGCAACAGACTTTATTTACTTTATCTTTTCCTCATGTAAAAATTCTATGTGGTAGACGCAGCTGGAGACTGTGTCCTCTGCCCTGAGACTCTGGTGTGAATTTTCACAAGATGGTTAGTGAATTCCTGATAGGGAGACTTGGAGAACACAGCCTCTTTCAAGAGGCTGGGGGTCATGGAGATGGCATCAAAGGTGGCCTTGACAGTGTTGGTTAGGGTGCCAGTGAAGTGCATGGCTGATGTGTTGCAGTCATCAATACCAGTCAGCAGCAGCAGCTTCTTGGGCACAGGATCAAAGTGTCCATGCCTCCAGGGGCAAGGATGAGGCACAGAGCCACAGTGACCTATGACCTTACATGGGACGGTGTGGGGTTTGTTATTCTTGCTTCCTCAGTAGTCTCTCCTCACAGGGACAAAGGAAAGCTTGTCAAAGACGACAGCCCCTCCCCTCAGACGGCCATCGGCTATTTCCTTGAAATCTTTGTCATCCTAGCATGAGCATTGTAGTCTTCAATGGTGACTAAAGCTTTGAACCTGGTCCACTGGCCATCCAGGGTGTGTTTCTGCACTGGCATGATTTTTAAAACCCCATCCTTGAAAAAAAAAAAAGCAAAAACAAAACCAAACAATAAGAAAAACACCTTATCTTTCAGGGATGCTCACAGGAAAAAAAAAAACAAACACGATATCAGATACCTTAATAGACAGAACAGGTAAGTCTCCCACAGGGCCTGGGTCTTCATGTCCTTGACCAGGTGACTCAGTTTGGTGACTGGAATCTCTACTCCTTGTCTTCAGCTTTGTTTACATGAGCCCCACAGCCCTGCTACAGCCTTGACCACAACACAGAAATCACCATGGCCTCCTACGCCTGGACTCCAGGTGCTCAATACCTTTATAGTACACCTGAGCCATCCACCTGAGGAAGAAACTTAATCTTTAAAATATTATATTTATTTGAAAAATATGCACCTACACCTAAATACATATGTATATGCCTGAGCTGGTATGCACAAATGTATCTGAAAATCACATCCACTGAAAGTGCTTAGATGCACTGTTCCCTGAATAACAAAGAACATAACTAAAAACTCAATCTTGGTATAAAATAAAATACCCCTCCCAAAATATCTATCAATATGACTTAGAAAAGATGAAGCTTCCAAGTAGTAAAAGAGAAAATGTGAGATGAACATAGAACATATATGGTGACTCAAGAGAAATTGGGGAAAAATTGAAATGTTTAGTCTTCATTGTAAACCTGACTGTACTTAGAATCCCTGGAGACATACCTTGAGACACTGTTAATTGAGCCTCTCAAACTGTGAGCTGAAATAAACCCTTCACCTTCCTGAAATTAGTGTTTGTTGAGTATTTTGTCACAAAAATGAAGAAAATATAACTAATAAATTGAGGTACATTGAAAGGGTATAAGAAACAAACTAAAGGTGCCCCAGTGATCGACAATTAAAGCCACTGAATAACAATACAATAAAAATTCTATTATAATCTAGTAAATATCTGCAATTTCATGCCTACAGTGTTAAACAATTGAGTAAAATATGAGAGAAGACACTACTCTCTTTACTGAGGAATTTCAATTAATGAATATAAAAATGAGTGACTAGAACATAGCCATTGGAACTCCAAAATAGGATGTGTTGTACGTAAGATTTGATGGATTAGTGGAAAATTTTACACAGAATGAGTTTTTTTGCAGAATATTAACATACTGCTTCCAAGTCAAGTCTTTAAAAATTCAAATAAACAAATTTCATAGTGGGAAGAACTTTGCCACAGTGCATGCACACACACACACACACACACACACACACACACACACATTATAGTGAGTTGCCAGGTGTGTTGATAGAAACTATAATCTTCGCATTTGGGATGCAGAGACAGGAAGAATGATGTGAATTTGAAGCCATCCTTTTCTACATAGCAAGTTCCACAATAATCAGGGCTATGAAGTGAGACCCTGTCTCAAAAAAATCAGCAAATCAACCAACCAACCAACAGAAAAATGAATACATGTCAAAGAAATCCATGTTATAATTGACAAGAAGAAAAATTTTTTTCTTTGTTTAATGAAAATATGACTGACATTACTAACTTAAACTTTGCCTTTGAAAATACCTTTTCTGTATGAGTATGCACATATGTGTGTGTGTGTTATAGAGAATCTAAATATTCAATTTATTAGTGTCTCTATAAATTATTACATAATGAAAGATAAGAAATGAATAAAGGAAGTAAACAAAAAAGTAAATAGAAAAATGTAAAACCAATAATTCTAAAATAATTCAAGTTAGTATTATGTACTCTTCTGTTTGTAAAACCAAGTACCTGAGAATATTGACTTGAAGAAAGATATTTTTGTCTCATTGCTCCAGAGGCCTCATCCCAAATTCTCTTGGATTGATTGCTTTAGTGTCTATGGCAAGGCAGAATAGCATGATTAGTCACATATTTTGGAGCAAAATGTTTGCTCTCAAGGCACTGAGGTGGAATAATAAGATAGGAAGTATCTGGCATCACAACATTCTCTTCATGGGCTCACCCTCCAATGATCAGGCTTCTTTCCACTCAGCTCAACTTCACACATGATCCACAACTTCTCAGTAACCTCAGAAGTGGCACTCAAGCCTTTGGCATGAGGAACTTTTGGGAACTGTATAGATACAAATCAGCAGAAAGATGGCTTGTAATTTTTCTTTGTGCTTTGAGATACTTAAATTTAAAAATAGTACACATTTTCTTTCCTAAGAATATGTATTTACAATGACATATATAGAAAATTTAAGGATTAAAGTGCATTTAAAGTATAACAAAAGTGTTTAGAGAAGTTTAAATTTTTGACACTGGTGAACAGTAGCTCTGCTTTTATTCTTTCAGAAGAACTAAGTTAAAAATGAGAAATAGAATATTTTTTAAAAGAAAGGGACAGTAAAAATACTAGAGAAGATAGAAAATTTCAATAATCGACTAGGTTATTTCATATGCAAGATGATCAGAAATGAGACTGAAAACTAGGAAATATAGCAAGTAAAATATTTCTAGTAAATGTGCAACTTAAGCTTGAAAAATGTTTATTTTCTGTTTGTTTCTCTGTACATTTTCCTTAAAGTGAGTGTTACATGCATAACTATAAAGTTGAATGCAGAAATGCTAATTTTTTCATAGTAGTTGTACTTATATTTTGTCACATTCCTCATGTGTAGCAATCACTATAAATACTATTTATACATAATGAGTTACTATTTACACATAAATATTTGCCTCAAAATCTGACCCAGTTAATAGATGTGAATGAAAAAGTCTTTCAAGTTGAACAACAAAAGTTCTGACTAGGAAAAAAAATTCTTAGAAACTTAATACATTGGGAATGATGTTGAATATGATAAAAATTTAGACTACTAAAATTTGGAAAAGAAAAATCATTATCTATTTTTCATCAAATGATCTAGTCCACTTAATTTTTACCATGATTATGGGCTTAGTTTCTTTCATCTCTTTATATTATTTATCAGTTTCCTCCTATGCCTTTATAACTTCTTCCATTATATATCATATATTATTGATGTGAAATTCTATATGCTCTTTCTCAAGTTTTGCTAACTCCTGCTCCCAATAGATATAAAATGTTTCATCACTTTCTCTTCAAAAGAAACAATACATATGAAGAAAAATAATAAAAGTATTATTTCCTTAAAATTGTACAATTTTTGTGAATATGTTTCCAGAATGTTTTCTTATTCTGTGTCTTTAAGTGAAATTTTGGTGTCCATAAACACCACAGGAAAAAAATAATGCAATGAAGTATTTATTGCTTTTTGAAAATATTTAGGTTTTTATTTAAAATGATAAGTTCTGTTAGTTAGATTGAATTAAATGATTAGGAAAAGAAATATTTAGTTTCCATAGCCACTGACCTAAAAGAAAGGTTTATTTTGTCCTGAAGGAAAACCTTGGAGAAAAATATTTTCAAAAATATGTCAGTAAACATATATGGAATATATATGGAAAAGATGTTTTATTTTCTCTAGTAAAGGTTTTGTTTTTGTTTTGTTTTTTAACTTTATATTAGTTTACTAGGCCTTTCAATAAAAGCTTTGCTAGCATTGGTTTCAAGGTAAAACATTTGCATGCATATACTGACCTCTGGTGGATTTTCTGTATATTATTTCTTCTGTAAATTAAACTACTAAACGAACGGACTTCTATTTAAAATTCATTAAATAATATAGACACCTGAATAAATAGGACTCAAAATGTATGGCATGGCACATAGGGTTCGGTGGGGGGGTGGGGAGGCATGGATTGGGGAAATGTATGAAATTTTAAAAATTCAATTAAAATATAATAATGCTGTCTGTTTTCAGACGAAGTTCAGAACATCTCTGTACAATTTATTCCCCTTCTATTTTCCTATGCTACTTTATGCAGTAGACCCTGAGGCTAAGACAGACCACATGACATATTGGCCACATCTACAATTTTTAATCATCTGCTTTAAAAATGAAAATGATAACATTACATTGCTTTAATTTCTAATTTTATACTTGATTGATGAAAATGCAAAAACTTAAATAATTCATCCAATTAATTAATTGTGTGCAAAGCCAGTCTTGCCATCTTTGGTTCATTCATTCAATAATCTTTACCTATTTCCACATTATTTTCCTAGTGAATCCACCTGCATGTCAGCACACTATAACCATTTTATCTGCATCAGAAAATCCTTATGACTCATCCAATTCAATGAACTCCGCTATATATAAGACAGCCTACAGAGCCTGATACATATCCCCAAATATCCTTCATCATAGGTCTATCCACTGGAACCAGGTAAACCTTTCAAGATTCTTAAACTTGTAAGACTCTGTTTCCCCCTCCCAGTAGCCATCAGGTGCCAAATGTTCCTTAGGGAGGGTCACAATTTCTGTCTCACTTCCTCATGCCTATGCTGTGATTTTGTCTGACTTGAGGTTTTTTGGGACTTGTGCATACTTTCAACATTGATGAGCGTTCAAATGTGTAACTGACCAGCTGTCTGGAAAACTATTTCCTTTTGGTCATCCACCACTTCTCATTTTTACAGTCTTTCTTCACCCTTTTCCATAATGATCCCTGGGCCTTGGGAGACACAGGTTTTAAACAGGTGTCCTATTCAGGGGTGAGCACTCTGCATTGTCTTGTTCTCCACACACTGGCCAGGTGTAGATTTCTGTATTAATTACCATCTGGTACATAAAGAAACTTCTTCAGTGAGAGTTGAAAGACACACTCATCTTGTGTAGATATTGCATTGAAAATGTGTCACTTAGTGCTACACATCTCAGAGCCAATTGTTATCTTTGTTTGACCAGTTGTGGAACTCTATTTTAGTCTCCATCTGTAGATAGAGCTATTTTGATGAGTGGTGAGGGGTACACTTCTTTGTAAATATAAGACTGAATATTTATAATACATTAAGAAATCACTCTGTTCTAGGGATGACTTAAGTTCTTCTCTAGGAACTATGACATATCTGTCATATGTATTTGAGTGTATGTATACAGTTCCACACATGATTTCCATCCAATTGAGTGAGCCTAAATTACAAGTAGACACCTATTAGTTACCCATAAGATAAAAGTGCCATGAATACATCAACTTCAAAAGTTTTTTGGGCCAGTCATTGTTGCTTATTAGGCATTAGGACTGGGAAAGACCCTTGATTGGTTTTCTTCTTGGCAGGTTGCATAGTGTTATCTGATACCATGGGAGTGAATCTTCAGGGAGGATGCTTCAGGTCAGGTTCAGCTCAACTGCTCCAATTTCTCTGCCTAAATTATGGCCTGTGTCCAGTAATGCAGTCTTACCTTTAAATTCTGGTAGGTAATCAAGGATGGCGGCAAGAGCTAATGTTATTTTGGAAGCCTCTTGGACACGTATTTTTCAGTACAGTTTTGAAAAAAAAAAAGTTCCATGTGGTCTTTCACATTACCTAAGTATTATTTATCTCACCCGTCATTCCGTCTGTATAACCTTCTCTACTCCTTCCCCCAGTTTAAATAATGCCTTGATGGCATTTATCTTCTACTATCCCCTTCTCTTGAGCTCCTACTTTCCCTCCATCCCTTGGTTCCTTTCTGTTTTCTTGGTTCCTGTTGTTACATCAAGAAATACTCTCACATCTAAGAATTTGGAGCTATGATTCAGAAATAAGAAAGAACATATGTCACTGTTTTTTGAGTCTGAGATACTTCACTTCGTATAACCTTATCTAGTTTCAACTATTTAACTACAAATTTCAGGATTTTGTTTTTCTTTACTCATTTATTTTTAAATTATTTACTCAGTATTTAAAATTTCATACATTTCCCACTCAAATTCAGACCCCCTTCCCCATCCATGCCTCTCCCTATTTCCCCACTGAACATTATGGACTCTGCCATGCGACTGAGTCCTATTCATACAGGTATTTGTACTCAAATGTCCTTCAGGGTAAATGTGGCCACTAGAGTCTAGTCAGCTCATCCAGTGGTCATATGTAAGTCATTCTCTCCTTCACCCAGCAGCAATCAGCCTCAAACAGTTCTCAAACTAGTGCTGGTCTACCATCAATTTCTTACTTCCCCTTTGGGCCCTTGTTTAATTGAGCTGACGTGGGTCCCATGCTTGACACCACAGCTGCCACAGGCTCCCATGAGCAGGCCTCCAGTGGCCTGGAGCCCTCCAACTCCCTGTGTTCATGAACTAGCCTTGGCTCTTACAATCTTTCTGCCTCTTCAGTAATGGCCCCTGAGCAGTGGGTGGGTGAGGCTCCATAGAGGAGTCCCATAGTACACTCTACAGTCCCTTATTCTCCAAAACTTGACTATTTGTGGCCCTCTGTGTGCATCACACTGTGCTGTACGTGGAAGCTTCACTGATGAGAGTTGAGGGGTGTGCATTAGCCCTCTCTTAAACCCTTATTCCCCTATATTCCATGAACCTTAGTTGCAGAGATTTGACCGCAGATGTGTCACCTAGTACTGGGCATCTCCCAAGCATATGTTCTCTGTGCTTGACAAGTGTGCAACTCTACAGTAGCCTTCATCTGTTGCAAAAAGAAGGTTCTTTAATGAGTTCTGAATGGCATGCTCATACCACTAAGGGAGGTCTCCTCTCTGGCACTGCATTCTCTTCCAAGCAGCTCCCAGATATATGCATTAATGTTCAGACACTCTATGTGCATTTCTCATACGGTATCTAGGACATCACTTTTGCCTCTATGTTACCTAGGATCCCAAGATTCACTCATCTTCACTCTTTTTTCTCCTGTCTGGATACTTTACTCCCTCTCTCCCTCATCACAATGCAATGATTATCCTCATACTCCACCCAGTACCTCCTAACTCCTGCCATCTTTCCTCTGCTGAATTCCCTCCCTCCCCCACACCACGATCCCTTGTATGTCTCTCCCTACACTTCTCCCTGTCAAGTACTCCCATTTTTTCCACCTCCCTGATATTCCCCTTTCAGATTATTTCTTGTCCTTTACCTCCATGTTTCCTTTTCCTTTATATGGCTCCTGGTGTTACATTAGAGTTTATTACACACATATAAGGGTTTGGTACTATAATCCACAAATCAGGGAGAACATACTTCACTTGCTTTTCTGTGTTTGTGTTACTTCACGTAGTATAACATTCTGTAGCTCCATCCATTTACCTGCAAATTTCAAAATTTCATCTTTTGTTACTGCTGAGTAGAACTCTACTGAGTATGTGTACCAAACTTTTATTAACCATTTGTCAGATGAGGGACATTTAAGTTGTTTTCATTTCTTAGCTATTGTGAAGAGTGCAACAGCAAACATGGATGTACAGATATCTCTACAGTATGACGAGTCCTTGGGGCGTATGCCAAGGAGTGGTATTGCTGAATCATATGATAGGTTTACTGTTAGTTTTTTGAGGGTTCTCCACACTGCTTTCCAAGTGTTTGCATGATTTCGCATTTCCATTAGCAGTGAAAGAGCATTCCTCTTTCTCCACATCCTCTAACAAATTTTGCAGTCTTTTGTTCTCTTTGCCAACGTGACTGGAGTAAGATGTAATCTTAAGTGGTTTTTATGTACATTTCTCTAGTTACTAAGGATTTTGAGCATTTTAAAAAGTGCTTCTTAGCCATTTTTATTTCTTCATTTGAGAACTCTCTGTTTAGGTCTGTCATACATTTTTTAATTGGGTCACTTATTTTCTTATTTATTTCTCCTTTGAGATTTTGTATATTCTGGACATTAATCCTCTACCAGATGTGTATCTGGTGAAAATTTTCTCCCACTCAGTGTGTTTCCTCTTCCCTTCCTTATTTATTTCTTTTTCTGTACAGAAACTTTGTAATTTAATGTGGTCCCACTTATTGATGGTTGACCTTAATGCGTGAGCAGCTGGTGTCTGATTTATAATGTCCTTTCCTATGCCTATATCTTGGAGGGTGCTGTCTGTGTTTTCTCATGGCAGCTTCTAAGTTTCTGGTATATATTGAGGTCTGTGATCCATTTGGAGTTGACTTTTATGCAGGGTGAAAGATAAGAATCACATTTCATTCTTATGCAAGTGGAGATCCAGTTTTGCCAGCACCATTTATTGTTATTGAAGATGCTGTCTTTTCTCCACTGTGTGTTCTTAGCACCTTTGTCGAATATCAGGTGGCTGAAATTATATGAACTCATGTTTGGTTCTTCTTTTGTGTTCTATTGATCTACATGACTGTTTTTGTGCAAGTACCATGCTGTTTTCATGACTATAGCACTGTAATATAATTTGAGATCTGGTTTGGTGATACTCCCAGCATTGTTCTTTTTGCACAAGACTGTTTCAGCTATCCAGGGTCTTTTGTGAGTCCATATGAATTTTAGGATGATTTTCTACAAGATTGATTCTACCAATCCATAAGCATAGTAGGTCTTTAACTCTCCTAGTGTCTTCCTCTATCTCTGTCTTTAGAGTTTTGAAATTTTCATTGTAGAGATCTTTAATGTCTTTGATAAAGTTTACTCTTACGGATTTTTTTAAAGCCATTGAGAATGGGAAGATTTCCTAAGGTGCTTTTTCTGATTGCTTGCTATTGGTATATAAAAATGATACTGATATTTGTAAGTTGATTTTCTATTCTGCCATTTTACTGAAAGTATTAATCAATTCTAACAGTTTTCTCGACAAATTTTTGGGATCTTTTATATATAATATCATATCATCTTCAAATAGAGATAATTTAACCACTTCTTTTCCAAATAGTACTTCTTTAATTTCCTTCTCTTGTCTTTTTGTTTTGCAAGACTTTCAAGCAGTGCATTGAAAAGGAGTGGAGATAGTGGACAACCCTGATTTTAATGGAAATGCTTCCAGGTTTCCCCATTGAGGATGATATTGGCTGTGTGTTTATTGTATATAGCTTTAATTATGTTGAGGTATGCTCCCTCCAGATCAATTCCTTCTAAGACTTTTAACATGAATACATGTTGGATTTTGTCAAATGACTTTTCTGCATCTACTGAAATGACCATGTGGCTTTTGTCTTTGAGTCCATTTATGAGTTTTATTACATTTATTGACTTATATATGTTGAACCATCCCTGCATCTCTGGAATAAAGCCTACTTGATCATGGTGGGTGATATTTTTTATGTGTGTCTGTATGCTGTTTGAAAGTGTTTTGTTGAGTATCTTTGCATCTATGTTCATTAAGGTATGGGTCCATAGTTTATTTTTGTTGTTGCTGTTGTTGTTGTTGTATCTTTACCTCATTTTGATATTAGAATGATACTGGCTTTATAGAATGAATTTGGGAGTTTTCCCTCTGTTTATATCTTTTTGAATAATATAAGCAATATTCATTGTAGATTTTCTTTGAATATCTGGTAGGATTCTACTGTTAATCTGGATATCTGGGCCTGTTTTTTTTTAGTCGGGTGTTTAGTTTATTAACACATATTTAAGATTTTTCCAAGTCATTGTATTGTTGTCTTTTTTTTTTTTTTTTTAATTTTCTTTTTTTGATATGGGTCTGTTTAGGCTGTTGATCTCCTCTTGGTTTAACTTTGGTTGTGGCCATGATTTTAGAAATTCATCTTTTTTTTAGGTTTTCAAGTTTAGTTGAGTATAGATTTTTAAAGTATTCCCTTATAATGTTTTGGAATTTTTTGTGTGTCTCTTGTGATGGTTCCCCTTTTGTCTCTATTTTTGTTGATTTGGATTTGATCCTTCTTTCTTTTGGTTAACTGAGCTAAGGGACTGTTTGTATTGTTCAACCATTCAAAGAACCGGGTCTTAGACTCATTTTTTTTTTTATTGTTTTCTTTGTTTCTATTTCATTAACTTCTGGTATGAGTTTTGATGTTTCTTCTTATCTACTAGGTTTGGGGTTGGTTTGTTCTTGCCTTTCCAGAGCCTTGAGTTGTATTGTCATTTACATGTGCTCATTCCGATTTTTTAATGTAAGCACTTAAGAGCGATAAACTTCCTCTTAGGATTGCTTTTAAGGCGTCCCAGTGGTTTGTTGCATTGTGTTTTCATTTTCATTTTGTTCCAGGAATACTTGCATTTCTTTCTTAATTTCTTCTTTGACCCATTTGTCATTTAAGAGTGTGTTTCTTATTCTCCATGAGTTTGTAGAGTTACTAGAGCTTCTACTACTGTTGATTATAAGCTTCATTGCACAGTGATCTGATAGATAGCATGCAATTATTTCCATTTTTAAAAATTTGTTAGAATTTGTTTTGTACCCCAGAATGTAATCAACCTTAGAACAACCTGCGTGGGTGGCTGAGCAAAAAGTGTATTTTCTGTGCTTGGGTGGAATATTCTGTAGATGTCTGTGAAGTCCATTACACAGACACCATTTAAGATATGATGTCATTTAATTCAGATGTCTCACTGTTTATTCTTTGTCCAGTTGACCTGTCTCCAGAAGATAGTGGGACAGTAAAGTAACCTCCTATTAATGAATTGTGCTTAATCTCTGTTTTATAGTCTTAGGGTACTATTTTTATGAAATTTTTTGCTCTAGAGTTTGGTGCATATATGTGTATGATTGTAATATCTTCTTGATCAATTGTTTCTTTGATTAGAGTGAACTAACCCTCTTTATCTCTTCTGATGAGTTTAATTTGAAGACTATTTGTCAGATATAAGAATTGTGACACCTGCTTTCTTCTTGGGTCCATTTTTTTTGGAATATTTTTTTCCAGCTTTTCACCCTAAGATAGTGTTTATGTTTGAAGGTGAGGTGAGTTTCTTGAAGGAAACAAAAAGATGGGATTTCTTTCTTGATCCATTGCACTAGCCTGTGTTTTTTGACAGAGGAGTTGAAGCCATTGAAATTTCATGCTTTTATTGAAAGATATGTATTGAATACTGTCATTTTAATTTCTTTGTGTTTGTGTCCCTATTTTGTGTATCTACTGTTACACCTTTCTTTGTTTTCTTTCTGTAGACTCTTGGGTAGATTCATTCTTTTCTTCAGCCTTTTGTATTGCTTTGAGTAATCTCTGTAGAGCTGGTTTTGATCTTTCAGCTTATTCATGTCATGAAAATATTTCCATTTCCCTTCTATATTAATAGATAGTTTTGCTGGATAAAGTTGCTATAGTTGACATCTATTGTTGGTTAGACCTGGAATACTTTGGTCCATGCTCTTCTGACTTTTGTAGTTTGCATTGAAAAGTCAGCTGTAATTCTGATGGGTTTTCCTTTATATGTAACTTGTTGCTTTTCTTTAGCAGCTTTCAATGTCGTCTCTTTGTTCTGTATATTTAATGATTTTATTACGATATGGTATGGGGACTTTTTGTTCTGATCATGTCTAATTGGCATTCTATGTGCTTCTTGAATCATTATAGTTATATCTTTATTTTCTTTCTTTTTCTTCTACAATCCTACTGAAGATCTATTCAATACCATTGACCTGAGATTCTTCTCCTTCCTGTATTCCTATTACTCATAATTTGGTCATTTCATATTGTCACACATTTCCTGTGTATTCCACTATTCTTTTTGTTAATTTTAAAGAGTATTTGCTTAAGGAATTCATATCTTAAACTTTTCATCCAGTCTTGATATTCTATTTTCCTTTCCATTCTTTCTGCTTGTGAAACTTTCTCCTGTTGTTTCTAATTGGTTAATTGAGTTTTCAGTCCTGTGTTCATCTCCGTTTCAGTTTTCTTCACTAGTTCTATTTCTTTCGTAAATTCACTTTTCAAGTTATGAATTGTTTTTGATATTTTGTTAAGCTATATATATATGTATTCTTGATCTTCCATCACAAGTTTTTGCATTTCTTCTTTGAGCTTTTTTAGTTGTCTGTGTTTTCTTGAAGTTCTTTGATAATGTTTATGATTGTTCTTTTAAATTCTGTGCCCTGGGGTTCCACTGGGTTGTTCTCATTGCAGTTCACTTCTGTAGGACTAGTGGGTTTTGCTGGGGACACATTTTCTTGGTTTTTCATATTTTTTTTATTTTTGCACTGACATTTGGACATATGGATACTCTTTCTTGGTTATGTGTCCAACAGGAACTTCTATTCTGCTTTTGTTTAATTTGATTTTCATTCTGCTAATATTGTTTATGTAGCTTAATTACTTTTTGTTCAGATATGGAAGATAAATTGGTAGGTGTTTAAAGTTCTTGCAGGGTAGTAGACTTGTCTGGGTGGTTGGTGGGAAAGGGTAGCAGGTAGGTTGGTCAGGTTAGTAGAAGGACAGGCCTGTGCCTGACAGATCAAGAACCAGCGGAGCCTATGCTAGGGAGTTTAGTTAGTATGTGTTAGGCAGCTAGGCAGCTAGTCTAGGGATCTGAGGTGAAGGAATTGGAGCCAACCTGAGTCTGAGGCTGACAGAGGACAGGGTGGGAATGGGCAAGAAGAATAGAGTAGAGACACAATGGGCAAAATCTGATTTACCAGGGTCCTGGCTGAGCAGGCCTGTCTGCCTGATCCAGAGGCAGATAAGTTGGTGGTGAGAGGACTGCCTGGGGAGGGACTTAGATATCTACCCTAGGGTGTTTAGCTAATCTGGTTTAGGAAGCTATTCCAGGGATCTAAGGTAAAGGAATTGGAGTCTACCTGGGTCCAAGCCTGGCAGAAGACGGTTAACATTTTATTCTAAAATTGTGGACATACAGATTTTCTCAGACACTGTCAAACTGCATTGCCCTGACTGCAATTGAACTTGCTGTGTAGACCATGCTTGTCTTGAGCCCATTATAATCCTGTGCTACTACTTATACAGACCTGGAATTAAAGATCTGTGTCACCATGCACAGCTTTATAATTTTTTTATCTATTTAAATTACAAAAAGTTTTTTTGGATACCTGAGATATTAACAAAACCAAGAATTACTGAATTTTTTAGTATGCAGCACATAATATGCAATGCTGTTATCAGATTTGTTATGCTAAAAATAGGAGAATCTATATAAAAAAGTTAATACTGAGTCCTTTGTAAGCATACAGTAAGGGAATTGTGTTGGGATATTGATAATTTATCACTAATTTTAAATGTTTTTTAAACTCTTTTTCAACTTAATCATATTTACTTTATTGCTTTAGTATTTCTTAAAGGTCAAACCTCCCCTTAAATATTACAGTCATTTATCTTTCAATGATTTTTCTCACTATTTATTTGGTATATATTCTTTTATTTTTTGAAAATTGAATGTCTGAGTATTGCATTGGTGTTATTTCTACCCTCTCCCTCCAAATTTTCCCATGTTCTCCCCACTCTCTCTCTCAATTTTTCTTAATTGATTATTATTATTATTATACATGCATACATTTATAAATACATATATATATATATGTGTATGTGTGTGCTGAGTCTATTTAATGGTGCTCATATGAACATTTGGGATTAGATAATTTATCAGGGATATAGTCCAAAAAGAAAACTGAACCTCCCTCCCTCAGCATCCACTGGCTTCCTCTAGTTCTTCATACTGAGGTGAGACCCAATGAAATTCCCCCATCCACATTGACATATCAACTCGTTTTGTCATTATGCAGGTCTTGTTAAGCTACTAAACAGTGAAGATTTCACGGGTGCAGCTTCCCTATTATGTCTAAAATGCTTTATCTGTAAGCAGACATCTTACTCTTCTGGAAATTCTAATCATTTTTCCCCTCTCCTAGATGTTACCTGAATCTTAAGAGTAATGTTATGTTATAGATAGAGCAGTTAGAGCTGTATAGCCACAGTCATTTATTCCCTGAATGTTGGCCAGTTGTTAGTGTAACTTTGAAACAGTCTCCATCTGTTGCAAAAGAAGCAGAATGGATGAATGGAGAGACCTATGAAGTCTGTAAATATAAGGGTACTTATTTAGATAGTATAAAAAAATTACATTGTTCTAGGGAAATGGCAGTATTAGATTATTTTTAGGGTCTCTGACTTCTCCAACCTTGTGTATTTGGCTATGATTACAGTACCATGCATAGATTTAAATTTTTTGAACATATACTTTGACATATAGGACATATGGGCTGTCTGTCTTTGGGGATTTTAGACAGTGTGCACTAGATTGAAGTATGTTCATATTTTGCTATTATTACTGTTAATAATCATGTTGTAGTGCAATAAAGAGGCTGAAATCGTATTCTAAAATTCCCTTGTCTGGACAAGCAGAAAGGTTACTTCCAGGAAGCAGATTTTGCTTTCTTTGCACTATGTACATCTGGTCTATTAACATCAGTAAGAAGCTGATTCATATAAATGGGATTGGAGGGGTCTGGAGAAATGGCTCAATGGTTAAGAGAATGTATTGATATTTCAGAGGACCAGTTAGGTTCCCAGTACCTATAGCAGGTGGCTCATTATTACTTGCTACTCCAAGTCTGGCCTCATGTGCCTCTTTACTCACATGCACAGATAAACAAATTTGCACATAATTTAAAAAATAAAATCAATCTTAAGAAATGGAAGCATAGGAATTGAGCTCGGTCTTTGAATACTTGATAATATATGTGATTCCGTAGGATTATTTACATGGATCCTTATATTTACAGACAAGTATATCTTTCATCACTCATCAAAGATTTTTATTTTAACAGATGGAGATTATCACAGAGTTCAACAACTGGTCACACACAGAGAATAATAATCCCCAAAGCTAAATGATACATTTGTGATGGAATCTCTATGTCTAAGGCTCAGGGAACATGGTGGAACAGGGGGTACAGAGATTACTAATGTATCTCTCAACTCTCACCAGTGAAGTTTCTTCATGCAACAAAGGGTGATATGTTCAGAAGGCCACAACTGGTAAAAGTGTAGGGAATAAGAGCCTGCAGAGTAAGTCCCTGATAGGACTCCTACATTAAACCTCACCCATTACACAGGGACCATTGTGGAAGAGGGGAGCAGAAAGAGTGTAAGAACCAGAGCTGGTGCATGATCATAAGGAAACAGAGTTTTTCAGGCCTCTAGGAACTTGCTCATGTGAACTTACATCAATGGTGACAGCATGTACAAGATCCATGCAAACCCAATCAAACAAAACTAGCATAGAATTCAGGAAATGGATTGGAGGCCCCAACTTTTTGAGGAACTATTGGGAACTGATCACTGCTGAGTGAGGGTGATTAAGATGTCTTAAAGGGAGTAATAAAAGACAGGCTGACCAGGCTCCAGTTAATGAACTCACATCAAGGATCACTTGGGTACAGAAACTTGACTCAATAGGCATTAGCTTGTAAGGCAGAATGCATGAAACTCAGTGGGTGATCGATTGGAAGTACAGATTGGGGAGGGGGTCTAAATATGATTAAGATATATTGAAAGAAATGCACAAAAACTCAATGTATATATAAATATATATTGGAAAAATAAAGCAATAGGTGAAAAAACTGCATCTCAAAAATTAAAAGTATGTTCAGTTTATTATTTTTAAGGTGGCCTTACTTTTTCTATGTGTTATTCTTATGTTAAAACTGACCACATTTTAAATTTTCTTTTTTAAGAAAATATTATACATTAATGTAACATTTTTTATAAGCAAACCCCAATTATTACAAAAATCATGTGTCTCCTGTTGCAGGTACTATTTTAATATCACTCATATTTTTCATAACTCTGAGGGAGTTAGCATTTAAAATCATTGTAACTGATCTTAAATGAAATGAAATCAGTAAAATTATCTAAATTTTGATCATGTTTCTCTTATGAGTACTTTAAATAATAACAGTTTTATTTTCAGAGATACCCTTTCATTTATTTTTATATTGAAATTAATTTAAATATGTGTATTTTGAGAAAATTCCTACACTCATTGAATGTATTTTGAAACACTTAATACTATATGGCAATTGCACAAAATAATGGGTTTCAATATAACATTTTCATTAGATTAATTATGTACTTTGATTATATTTACCTTTTCCTTATTCTTTTATTCCCTGTTCTCAATTGCACTGATTCTTTCCAACTCCCTAAATACCTTTCTACTTTCATGTCTCTTGTTATTATAAATAGAATCTCCATATGAGAGGAAAAGTGTTATCTGTCTTTCTGAGCCTAGTTTATTTCAATAAACATAACTATGTGTAATCCATTTTCTTCCAAACATCTTGATTTTCTATGCCTTTAAGCTGATTAGTAATCCATCATATTTATAATATTACATTGTTTAGACATATATATATATGCATGTAAGTGCACATCATTTTCTTTAGCCATTCACACATTAATACACAACTATTCTGATTCAACCACCTGTCAGGTGTATGTAGTGACCGAATGAGAATGAATGTGCTGGTATAAGACGTTTCATTTACATGCCTTTGGGTTAACACAGAAGCAGGGGAGTTCTAATTTTAGCATTTGAGAAATCCCCATATCCCCATATTGATTTCCATACTGGTTAGGCCAATTTACAGTAGTGTATATAAGATTTTTTTTCTTTCAGCCTCACTGGCATTTGGTGATTTTGGTAATAACCATTCTGAGAGGGCAAAATAGAATCAAATGTAATTTGATTAACATTTCTCTGACACCCAAGGATGTTCAACACCTTTTAATGCCATTACTTACCATATGTCCATTTTTATTGTCTTAGTGGCTAGATATCACCTTGGGGCCCAAGCTGGCCAGGAACACACTAGGTAACAGAGTAAACCTCATACTGATAACAGGCTTCTTTGACTCAACTGCCTAAGTGCAGGGCTATAAGCAAGAGCCACTAAACCTAGACTTTCTATTTCTCTTGTGAACTTTCTGTTCCATACATCATTTTACTTATTGATTGCATTGTTCTTTCCTTTGTTTCATTTTCTCAGTTCTTTATATATTAGGAATATTAAATGTGTTAGATGAATCATTGATAAAAAAATTTCTCTCATTCGTAGACTGTCACTTTGAACTAGTATTTATTTCTTCCCCCATGTTTTCCTCAATAATTTCAAAATTTCTGGATGTCTATAAAGATCTTTGATCTACTTTGTTAGTTTTTAACCAGAGGAGAGTTGGGGATCTTGTTTCATTCTTCTTCATGTTCCTGACTTTTTTTTTTTTTTTTTTTTTAGCATACTTTTTGGCCTTTTCAGTGAAAATCACCAGGTTATATCTTTGTAGGTTTAGAGGAAAATGAAATATGTCTATTGTAGGGGAAATACCTCTAAATAAATGTATAATTTGCATATTAAGGTTATTAAGATTGAATATGACTAATTTAATGCATGACTAAAGGAAACAAATAATTTTCATGAAAAAATATAGATGTCAGTGGAAATTAGTAGCACTCAATATACTTACCTTAAAATATCAGAAATTAGTCGGGCGTGGTGGTGCACGCCTTTAATCCCAGCATTAGGGAGGCAGAGGCAGGCGGATCTTTGTGAGTTCAAGGCCAGTCTGGTCTACATAGTGAGTTCCAGGACAGCTGGGGCTACAGGGAGACCCTGTCTCAAAAAGACAACCCCCCCCCCAAAAAAATCAGAAATTAAAGACTGAAAGGTCAATTATGAGGTGGAACATAATAAATAACAAAAATAAATGAAAGCATAAAAACATGAGGAAAAAATACCTTATTCCCATTTGTGATGATTTGAATGGGAATGTCCCCTTTAGGCTACAAGTATTTAGTCATTTGTTCCCAGCTGGTGGTGCTGCATTTTGGAGGATTTAGAAGGTCTGGCCATGCTATGAGAAGCACATCACTGGGGGAAGATTTTGATAGTTCTTAAGCCTTGCCAGATTTCCAGTTTCTCTCTGCTTCCCATGCCTGCCTGGAGATGTGGTTGTTGGGCTTACTGCTCTGGCTTACTGAACTGTAAGCCAAAAAACTCTTCCTTCTATAAGTTTACTTGGACATGGCGTCTTACAAAGGCATCAGGGAAAAAAAAAAGAAAAAGGAAAAAACAAATGCACCATTCTTTTCGATTTTCTTAAAACAAAGTTTAATGAACCACAATTTTTAAGCTGAAAATTTCCACAGGTGATAAAAGAGGAATGGGCTTTGAACAGATAAAAATGGGATTGCAGCCAAGTACAGAAATTGGTATGTGTGGAATTTATAGGTGACTGACAATGAGTCTGAGCCCTGTCTAATCAGACTTACATTCATTCGTTAGGTAAAGTCTTATTTTGCTTCCTGGTAATAAATGAAATTAATTTCTATCCTTTGATTATCTTATTGTTATGTAAATTCAATACTGTATTTGTACTATATACATATTTGTGGTGCTTTATTTTTTTTTTTTTACGTCTGATGGATTTGTAGAAGTTTGTTGAGAAATTTTTTTTGACTACCTTAAGAATCTCTATTCATATATTTATATGATGTCCTACAAATAAATTGATTGATTCTATAAAAAGAAAGAAATGTAGCATTGAGGAAAATGAATTTTCAATTAATGAAAAAAAAATTAAAACACAAAAGCCACCAAAATAGGATTTAAGAAATGTAGTTTGCTTGTGCTTGACCACTGAGCTAAATGAATCACTAAACAGCAATCATTAAGAATGTTTGGTGTATTTCTATATTTGGGATATATCTGAATCATACATTTCTCAGAAACACACTTTGTCTTCCTCCCAGTTTAATCCTTGCTCAGTAATCCTGCATAGCTATTATGGGAACTAATTCAGTTCTGCTCTGCTCAGTCTCCCTTTTCATGTCAACTGCTTCAACAAAAACATTTGTGATGAAGCTAGATAATGAAAAGAAGCAACTTCAGATATTTTTGGCTTTTTGGAAAAATAGTATAATTCATTTGATTAATGACAGGAAAATAATTTTTTAATATCTATAAAACCTTAAGATATGATTATGTCACTATGAGGTATTAAATATTACTTTAACTATAGAACATTTTAACATTTATCACAATTCAGGAAAAGCATACTCAATTATCATCTAGTTCATGTCATTTTATTACCTTTTCTATACTCAGTTTTTTGACGTTTTAAAAATTGATTTCTTAAATGTTATACATTTTGAATTGAATGTATTTATATCCTCTACCCTATCAACAAACCCCCTTATTGCCCTGTACCCAATTTCATGTACTCTACTATATAGATATATAAATGTGTGTGTGTGTGTGTGTGTGTGTGTGTGTGTGTGCGTGTGTTTAAGGGAACAAAGATCAGAGAGCTTTGAGACACCTTGAAGTGAAAAATAATCCAGTAATGTGAAAATCCTAATGATATATATGTGTGTGTGTGTGTGTGTGTGTGTGTGTGTGTACATACACATTATAGGGTCAAATTTGTGTTCCCAAATGCCCTGTGGTGTGGGTTCATACATTGAAGCTACTGAATATTGCTCATGAGAAAATCAAATTAAGACCCTATTAGTGAAGATACTACATACATGATGTATAGAAGAAACAAGGAGAAACCAAACTGGAGTTGACTTCAAAGCCTCATCTCTAGTGGTTGCCTTTCATCCTTTTATAGTGCTGGAAGGTAGATGCAATTTTCCTACCTGAAGAAAAAATTAAGCATCAAATTTACCCAGCTTTGAATCCTGTGAGTTATAAAAACTATCTTGACAAGATATGCACACAGGTATAATAGTAACACAAATATTAAGGGAGTAACCAGCCAATTTCTAATTTGATTTAAGTTCTGCTTCATAGGATGGAACCCACACCTGACTTTTGACTTCAAGTCTAGGAACCTGAGTGTATAAAGATCACAGTACATAGGGGATATCCCAAGGCTGTTATTCTGCTACACTGATACCATTTTAAACAGGCCTCTATGACCTAATGCTATTCCAATAATTTAATGCATCTCTCAACTCTCAGCAGAGAAATTTCCTTATGCAGTAAATGGTGATTAACACAGAAAACCTAAATATGTCATCATGCAGAGAATAAGAGGCTACAATTGTTTATCCCTGAATAGGACACCTATTTCAACTTCTACATCTCAAGGCTCAGGGATCATTGAGGAAGAGGGAGTGGAGAGCTTGTAAGAGCCAAATGTGATAGATGATCACAAGAAAACAGAGTTTTCCATAAAACTAGTCAGTTTGTTACATTACTTTTTAGGCTACATTTCAGCAACTTAAATGGCAAGAATTAAGAAAAATTCTATGTCCTAACAAAATATAACCCCCAAATACAGTAATTTGATGGACTCACACTGAGGGGCATCTGGGACAACAAACTTGGCTTGATAGACTCAAGTGTATATGACAGAATGTATGAAATGAGAAGAGGGTACATGCATGTGCAGATAGGGGAGGTGTATAAACAGGACCAAGACATATTGTATGACGTGCACAAAAATTCAATAAATAGCTAAACAAAACCTAAAAACAGAAAAAGGTACAGTGATTTCATATTTAAATTCTGAGGAAGAGTGGTAGGAGAATGGCCATGAAGCTTTGTTTTCCAAAATTAAATCATTATGTGTTCCACATGGCAAAATATTTTTATGTATAGTAAAAATACTTTAATTCCTGTCAGAAAACACAGTTGTGCTCCAATCTGAGTTAAGGCATGTCAGGCAGTGCTCTTTAGTGATAGAAGGTGTGGTGGCATGCACAGTGGAAGTGTGCCTCATCTGTGTGATGAACCAAGGCTGCAATGAAGTTCTGGAAAGGAGGACAGATAAATCCTACTGGAAACATTTCAGATTCCCTTTGAATTTGATTTTTGAGTATTTTTTTTCTTTTTTTCATCTTACATCCCTGTATAATGAAGTGACACCAGAAAGCCCATTGCATGTTCTTGTTACTATCACAAACCTTCCTTTAGTTTTCAGTGGGCTTTAATACTATTTTAAATCATATGTAATAGTACCAACATCCAAACAATTATTTAAAACTAAAGCTTAACACTTGTTTCTGACCACTCTTTTTTTTGTATTCCTTCACTTAATTATCAGACCTCTAATGTTTTTCTATATATTTGAAAATTCATATAGTTTTCTTTACGATTAATACAAATTATTGAGATTTTAGTTGATACCCTATCACTACATTCCTAAGCTCCAATACCTTCCATGTCTTGCAATATCTATGTTTTCTCACCTGAAATTGGATGATGTCTTTCTGTAATGGTCCATCAAAGTTCATTGATTTTAGCTTGAAAAATCCCATGAGTGAAGGACAAGTTGTCGGGTGAATGAGAAAGACTTATTTGAAAGTAAACAAACTAAAGGAGGTGGAGGATTTCATCATCAAGACATCTTGCTTTTGTGTTAGAGGCAGAAAAATCATACAAGGTCCTATCCCCCTGCATAGCAGATAACTGGATAACAGGACATTTGTACCTTTTTTTGAGTGTCATCTTGTATTCTGGATTCTATAAATGAAAAGCTACAGATTACAAATGATTATGATTCATGTCTTTTTTTTTTCTTTTCTTAGAGTCACTTATTAGAATAAGAAAAATTTATTTTTCCCCAGCTGACAAAGAAAGATATAAAAAGCTACTTTTCACCTGAAGGAAGACAGATGAAAGTAACTTTCCTCTGGACAACAGAGGAGATAATGTCCTGAAATTTTTAGGGTAAAAGTCCTAGTTGTGGCATCTCCATCGTGTTAGGCTCAGTTGCCCATCCCAATTTTCCAATTAAAGAAAAGCAGCCAAAGCCAGATGGGAGAAAAACCAGTGGAGACGAGTGAACCTCTGGAGGCTAGGAAACCTGGAGGGATAAGTTGTAGCCTTTTGTGTGCATCACACTCTGTTGTATAAGGGACTTCACTGGTGAGAGATGATGGATGCACTAGTTTTCTCTCTACCGCTCCTCCATTCCACTATGTTTCATGAGTCTTAGGTATAGAGGTTCCACTGTAGATATGTCACCTAGGCTTATGCATCTCTCAGATGTATATTCTCTATTTCTAATTAACTGTGGGATTCTGCAGTAGTCTCCATCTGTTGCAAAAGGAAGCTTTTTTTGATGAGTGGTGTAGGTATACTTGTCTGTAAATAGAAGGATCCATAATTAATGTAGTATGAAATTTCTTTTGCCTAGACATGTGATAGGACTTTCTCTAAGATCTATGACTTCTACAGCCATGTGTATTTGGCTGTGTTTACAGTGCCACCTGTGAGTTCACGCCCATTGAGAGGACTTTAAGTTCAACAAGATACCTGTTGATTATTCCCCAGATAACAGTGCCACTATTGCACCAATAGGGTGGTAGTTTGCTGTGCTAGTCGTTGTGACTATTAGGATTTAGTACTGGGTTGGGCCGTAGATTGATTTTCTACCTTAACAGTATGCATATTATCATCCAGTGTTATGAGGACTAACCTTCAGATAGAGGGCTTCAAGGTCAATTCCTCCTCCATTGCTCAAGTCCTATATCCCAAGTATGCCCTGTAGAGACTCTTATATTAAGTGAAGTAACACAAAAGTAGAAAAACAAGTTACATATGGTCTCCCTCATTTTCAGATCACAGTACCAATCCCTTATATGTGAATATATATCCTGATGTAACACCAGGAATCAGGAAAATGGACAAGAAACATGGAGGTAAAGAAAGAAAAGAACCCTAAAGGGAAGGGGGGATAGTAGGGAGTATATCTTACCGGGGGGAGATGGGGAAAGTGGGAGTGTACACCTGGGAGTCAGAAGGGAGGGTCATGGAGGAGCCCATAGTACAGGATGAGGAAACTCAGGAGAGGGGGTATGGTGGGAGGTATGTGTTATTGGGGGGAGGAAGGGGATAACAGGGATGCTTGAACTTGGGAGGGAAGAGGGAGGTCAGGTGGGGGGAGAGAGAGTAGAGATAAATGGATCTTAAGGGGCTAGGGAAGTCAGAAAGAAATGTGTTGCCTCTGAAAAACCCTGAGAAATGTATATATATATTGCCTGAACATTAGTGCATATGTATACCTGGGGGCTGTATGGTAAGGAAGACAGTGCCAGGCAGGAGAGAACCCCTGCCCCTTCGAGTGTTTGGTTAGAGTGGTACAGTAGACTCCCAAAATAACACAGGCTATTGCCAGAGAGTCTTTATCTCCCAGAACCCTAAGATAAGGCCCTTCTCCTAAAGAGAGGATAACACAATTTTCTTTAGGCTTCAGACTTCAGAGCATTCATTGATACTCTTCGTTCTTTGGGTGCTTTCCTTGATCTCCCAATATAAAATGTTTCCCTTAAAATATTTTATTTCACATTGATATGTTAAAACATCAATTGTTATGTAATTTGCAATGATTTGCTTAAGGAATCTAGTTGAACTTAAAAGTTACTGAGATTTTTAACAGTGTAACAAAGCTATTAACACTCTCCTTGTGGTGGTTGGAATGGAAAATGTCACTCATAGGCTCCAAGTATTTAAGCATTTTTTCCCAGTTGGTGGTGCTCTTTTGGGAAGTCTTAAAAGGTGTGGCCATGCTGAAGGAAGCATGCCACTGATTTAGAGAGTTCTTAAGCCTTGCTGGATCTCAGGTCACTCTCTGTTTCATGTGCCTGCTTGAAAATGTGAGAGCTTAGCTTGTGCTCATACTCCAGCCACCTCTGCTGCCATGCCTTCCTGCCGTGATGGACTGACTTTTGCCCCTTGAAACTGTAAGCTTAATAAAATTGTCCTTTTATAAGTTCCTTTGGTCATGGTGTTTATATCACAGCAACAGAAGAAGGACTAGTACACTCTTCTAAATAAAATACAATGCAAATTTAGATTGAGTATAAGATGAAGCACTTCCAGTCTCACTAATCCTTGGTAGCTCAAGTGCCATGTCATCACTTCAGGCATTTCTGGAGAACATGGATCCATGTTGTGTGTGTAATTGCACTCTCAGTAGTTCTTGGAAATGTGAAAAAATCAATGAACATTGGCTACTGAAAATCTTAATTATTTAAAAAATATATCTCACTTAACATTCAATCTGTTTCTCTTAAAATCAATAAAACTAAATTTAATGATCAGAACAGACTAACAAAACCCAATAATCACACTTGCATTTAGTTTCGAATTCTCCCTAAGAGACAGCAGTGGATAAGAGCACTCCCAGCTCTTACAAAGTACCTATGTCCTGACAGCTTACAACCACCTGTAATGCCCTCTTCTTGTCTGCACATGCACTCACACATGTAGAATACATTCTAACAGACTCACATACAGAAAAATACATTTTTCTAATAAAAGTTTTACTATATCATTACTATGAACCAATGTTATATGTCAACATTAATTTCCCTTTGTTTTACTATTCTCGGGTTCTTTTCATCATTTTCAATGAGTTTTACAAAGTGAGAACATTCCATGAAACTTGCTCCCAGTGTTATTTTCAGATGTACATGTAAAGGTTTGCATTTGGACCTTGGATTCCAGCTGTATGAGTGCAGTCTTTCTGTGTGTGAATGTGTATGAATGACAGAATTTGTAATTTATGTCCATCTGGAACACCTCAAGCATTCACTTCATTTATTAACTTATTACCAAGGTTGGCACATGAATTATCAGACTATCAGTGAGGCAGAAACTTAGATAAGCAGACTTTAATAGAAGAGTACGTGTATTAGAGATACTGAAAAGACTTTCTTGTTGT
>NW_008353893.1:1645311-1645587 GCF_000622305.1 Nannospalax galili | reverse complement strand
TTAGTACCTGTCTATCTCTTTGATGCCAGATTAGTGTAAATTAGCTTTACTCTACCTTTGCCAAATATTTAAATACTATTGGCAGAGAAATGAAATAATTTCTGTGGCCAGAAGAGGGAGATCTTGTAAAAATATTTGAAGCAAGAATTTAAAGAATTTTTATTTGCAATAATTTCAGTAAAAAGAAAATATTAGTGTTTCAGAAGCTAATGATTCCGTAACCAGATAAGTACATTTTGTAAAATACTTCTGAGGAAATGAAATACAAAACTACAA
>NW_008353893.1:1634141-1644766 GCF_000622305.1 Nannospalax galili | reverse complement strand
GAATGCCAATAGTAGCTTTTGTAGACTTCTATAAGTATTTCCAAATATAGTTCCAACTTATTTAAAGTTCTGATGACAATGAATATTTTTATCATGAGATACAAGAACTTGGTGCTCTAAGTACATGAGGTCATTTATCAGGAATTATGTATTTATTTGCCTGAATGATCAAAGTAGCAGGACTGGCCTTCTGTTTTAGCACCAGCAAGTTACATCTCTCCTATCCTCAACTGTAACCTGAAGTTTAATAATAAGATCATCAAGACTTCCTGTAATGGGTTGGAGAGATAGTTCAGTGAGAAGGTACTTTGCCATGCAAGTGTGAGGCCCTGAGTTCAAATCCTCATACAAAGTTGGGCGAGGGAGCTTATGTGTAATATTGCAGAGCACATATAATGAGATATGAGGCAGTGACAGGGAAATCACTGGAAGCTCGTTGGCTGGCCAGCCCGGGATACACAGCATCAAGCAACAAAATGACATTGTAGTATGATTTAAATGTGAAATACCCCCTTAGCCAACATGTTTGAACATTATCTCCAGCTGATTGGGCTGCTTGGAAAAGTTAGAACCCTTTGGAGGTGGAGCCTTACTGGAGGAAGTCGATCTCTGGGAGCAAGCATTGAAACTTTTAAATCCAGCTTTACTTCCTGTTCACTGTTTTCTGAGTGCAGATGCATTGATTGCATTGCTACAAACCACCATGAGTTTCAGGTCTGATGCATGTCTTACCTGACAGGAGGTACTACTTCTCTACAGAACTGTTAAACAGACCCATCTGTTCTCCTTTAAGAAACAAACACACCATTTTTCAAATAGGGAGGAAGTTTGCCTCTGACCTCCACACATATAATGTGGCACCAGCTAACCCACTTTCACACATGTTTCACCAAAAAAAAGGAGGGGGAGAGGAAGGGATGGAGGGAGGGAAAGAAAGATGAAAAGAGAGAAAGGAAGGAAAGAAAGAAAGAAAGAAAGAAAGAAAGAAAGAAAGAAAGAAAGAAAGAAAGAAAGAAAGAAAAGAAAGAAAGAAAAGAAAGGAAAGAAAAAAAAAAAGTCTTGCTGCCATGATTAAACTTCCTTACAATCATCCATAGTGGAGAAAGCATCAGATATCAATCTGCTTATGATATTCGAGAAACTGCTAAAGCAACCTGTTTGGGAAATGTGCAATTAAAAATGAATAAATTACATGCCCTTCTGCAATTCATTCAATGTTTTCCCTAAAGATGAATCCCCAGTCTTCTTTGAAAAGAAACAAATTTCTGAAATGTGTATAAAGCTTCCTAGAGATAGCTATGGGGTCCTTCCTTATATTTTAATATAGTTTTCCTTTAAGTGTCTTAAAATACAGGGCATTGTGTAATTAAAACATTCTTAACCTTATTCTATAAGTGATTTTTTTTCTTTCTATCATCAAATGTTGGTGAAAGTGGATGGCTCTTTATTTTCAACATCTCATACTTAGCTTTGAAGTAAAGCAATGGAAGCTATTTCAATGAAAATCTCACTAGAATACAGAAGAGAAAAATTAAGAGAAAAATGGGGTTTTTTATATAAAAAATGGGTTTTCTGAGTAAAATTCAGGCATGTTTCTGGTAGCAAGAGATTTTACTAAGGTATAGGCTGAGGTACACCACAATTATAATGATGACATGTGGAAAACACATAGGATGCTGATGTGTTAAATAACTCCATAGTAAAGTCTAAGAGCTTAGAGGGGACCGATGTACCACATAATAATAATATCAGTTATCTTCCAAAATATGCAGAATTCTAACCCTAGATTTAAGATATTATTTAGGAGCTGAGCAGAGAGGTACTCAGTCTGCCTTATATGTCTGGTTTATTTCTTAAATACAATTAGGACTGCCTAATTTTGAAACTGTTGTACCCCATCCATCGGACCCCAAAGAGACCACCGAGAACCCAACACACCAAAATGCAAAAGCAAAGGTTTATGGTTTATTCGGGCTTAAGCTCGGGCTCTCAGACCTCACCGACTCAACGGATCCATGCTGAGAGCTCAGAGTAAGGGAGAGTGGAGCCTTTAATAGGTTTAGACAAAAGGGGGGGGGGGAGATACTGAAGATACATTTTGGTTGTTTCAAGGAGCCTGCGTGTGCTAACATAATTTTAAACCGATTGGATGTATAAGATGCAGCCCTGGAAGTTTCTTATTGGTAGGTGCTATTCTCAGGGCTGTGGAATGTGCTGACTGTTACCTGTGGGGCCAGGAGTCTCCGTTTTTACCTTATAGGGCAGTTTTTATGCTCGGGCTTGGTTAATCTATAGTTTCCTGGGAGGAGGGGGAATAGCAGGTGGGAGTCAGGGCATGCCAGGGCGTGTTTAGGCATGTCTAAAGCAGCAGCCAAGCATTTTACAGAAGCTAAAAGAGCAATTAGTGGGGGTCTGGAGGGATTGGGGGGTAGTGGGTGAATGAAGAGGGTCTCAGGGTTCTACAGAAACATTTCCTCTTTAAATTGTTCTAAATTCTCATATAAAATGATAATTTATTTTGTTAAAGACCCATTTAAATATGTCTGTAGTAAAACATAACAAGCACCAACCTGCAACTAGAATCTCTCCTTCTACTGTTTCATTGTGAAAACAAGGCTAAAAAACAGGAATTATTTGGGCCATCTGTGTGGTCTTAAACACCAAAAAGGAAAGTATGATCAAAGAGTAAAGTCATCAGTACATTTCTTTAAGAGTTCAAGGGATTATACTTCCCAGACATTAGGCTTAAGTCTATATAAGAAGTTATTTAGACAATTATTTCTCATTGATGATTTTGTTCCTTATCAGAAAGTGCTGCTCAGATGTAAGGCTTCAAATCTTGGTCTCCAATACTGTACTGCCCACCTGTAGGTAAGGGCGACAACAGCTATTGTTCTAAAATGATGGATAAATTTGTTTTCTCTCCCTATCTAGAAGCCTTTGAGTGGGAACTAACACTGATTCTAACCACTCCAACAACTATCAAAATACCTGAAAGCAAATCCTGAATCAATCACTCTAGAGTCCAGCCTTGGAAGACAAAAGAAAAATGAGGAAGAACCCAATAGAGGGATGCTTTTGGAAGCCCTTGTCAAGAAATTGCAATGAACTCTCATGAACATTTGAAAATTGCCCTGTTCTGACTTTTTTCTAGTTCCCTGTCTAGAACTTGTAATGCTAATTACTCTTGCCTTTACTTCTCCTTCACATCCCATACAGGATTCAAGGACTTTGTTTTCCCTCTAAGAGTTATGCAATTTAGGAGCCTTTTAGATAGACCCACTGAAGGGGTACTCCAATTGCCTCACCCTGCGATCCTGTTAGGCAACATGGAAGAAGCCAGAGCCGTTTGCCTCTGGATTTCCTATCCACAAGCTGGATAACCTCTTCAAAGGATGGTGTGATAAGAATAGGAGGTAGGAATTGGCTAGGCAGTAAGAATAAAAAGACCCCAAAGAAAAGTAGTCATTTTCTTTGCTAAAACTCACAATGTCCTTGGGCCTCTTGGCAACATACTCCGTTCCAAAGGCCAAAAATGTCGAAAATATTTGGGAGCTTTTATTTAATCCTTAAAATATTTTAGCATTATATCTTCAGTGGGGGAATGTTAGAGTAAGCAAAAGCCCCATAAAAGAATAAATCAAAGAAGAAGAAAGAGTACATGGAGTTATCAGAAAAAAGTGATAGGGAGATATGGGAGGAGTTGGGGGGGGAGTGGGCATGAATGTGATCAAAACACCTTATATACATGTATGAAATTCTCAATAAATTATTTATTTAAAAAGATTAAAAAATAAGATAAAAAGGAAGAGCAACAGAGTTGTCATTCCATTTTTGAGTGAAATAGGCAATGATTTTTTTTTTTTTTAATGCATTTCCTTTGACTCTAGGTATTTGGGAAATTTGATTCAAACTAAACTCTTTGTCTTCATAGAGCCATGGATCTTAACATCTATTAAGCATTGCCAGAAAATTTTGTCTATATTCTTGTCATTAAAAAAAATAGGGCTATAAAGTTCGCTCAGTAATTAGGAGCACTGACTACTCTTGCAAAGCATCCAAGCTTGATTCCCAGAACCCACATGGCAGTTAACAACTATGCTTAACTCCAGTTCCAGGGTATACGATGCCCTCTTCTGACCTCTGTGAGCACTGCAGGACCTGATACACCTACATACATGCAGTCAATACACTCATACACATAAAAGTTTAAAAAATCATTTTGAAAAAGAGCAAATTAAGTTGTGATATCTTTGTTTTAAATATATTTATTAGCATGAAATTTAATTCCTTTGCTCTCTTTGCTTGATTGATGATGCATGTCTGTAGTCCCAGAATTTGGGAGACATAAGACAGAGGATTGCCATAGTTGGAGACTAGCCTGGGCTACATTGTGAGTTCCAGACCAGCCAGAATTACATAGAAAGGCCTCTCTCAATAAGAACAAAGCCAGCATCATGTAGGCCACTCCAACATTAAAAACACTTTCTCTGCATGCCTGATGACCTTTGTTAAGATTTTTAGAGCTCATGATAGCCCTCATGACCAAACAGTATGGATGAGAGAGACTCTATTTCAAAACAAAGTGGAAGGTGAAGAAGACAACCAAAAGCTGTCTTCTGACCTCCACAAGCAAACCATGCCATACATGTGCCCTCACACACATGTACACACACATACACACACAACACACAGTAATCATTTGATGGTCACTCAGCTAGACATCCTACTTATCAGCCCAGTTTTACTTGCTTAGAAAGTGTATGGATATCCATTCCAGAGTATTGTGATTGTGACCATTTCTGTGTGTTTGAATGTCATGCAATTCTGATAAATTTGGTGACATCAGTTCTGCCCTTGTCTCTTCTACTGATTGGTTTTGGCAGGCACTGAGACTTTTTATTCTTTAGCCACTGCAAATATGGGAGATAGATGCAAAGTTCAGCTACTTAGAGAGTACCATCACTAATAGAACATTCTTTATTTGTAGTAATAATCTTAGTGCACAAAGATAGTGGGGAGTATTAATTTAATTATCTATCAAAGAAATGAGAGATGAAATTACATGAAACACTGTACTCTTTCTTATCTTACATGTCCGGTACATGTGAATAGCATGCATAGCATCGTTTCCTATGATGCAAAACCTACATCTAAAGTACAAAGTTGGGTATTTGATAATTGTTCAACAAAGAAGACCCCTGCTTGTCAATTCTGTGTCTGTGTGTGTGTGTGTGTGTATGTGTGTGTGTGTGTGTGTGTGTGTTCACATTTATCCTGTGAATAAGCTGTGGGATAACTGGATAGTTTCCTAAGAAATAACAAGAGATCAAATATGTATCAACTGAGAAGAAAGTATACTTTCCAAGTATTTTGAAATAATGAATTTATGAATTCAATAGTTTTCTGAGTAGGGATAAACGTTAGTAGTTATTTTCCTGTCAGGTTATAGCAAATTAAATCAAAATGAACATTTAATTTAAACTTTGCAATTGTCATGATTATATCACAATTTCTTACATGTTTTTTACTAGCATTTGCAATAAGTTCTCTTAGAGGATGGAGTTTATGCTGACTTACTGTCTGCTTCCTATTTGAATTAACCCATTTATATCATTGTAGTTACCTTCTATCCACATAACAAGGCAGATAGCCTTATCATGGACCCTACTTTTATTAAGCATCAAATTACACATACAAGCACATTACCACAATTAAATACACACACTATAAAAATTTTGATTATATCATATAAATGATTTAATGCAAGATTCCTTTATAACAAAACTTTTAAAGCCTAATTTTGTAGGGATCTAGTTAAACAAAAAAGGATAATAAATATTTATTTATAATTATTCCATTGCAACAATGTTAAATAAAAAGTATAAGAAAAATTAAAGCCGTTTAGTTCCTTAATGAACAGAATATTATTGTACATATTTATAAGTAACATAAACTGGCACTGCAAATTTAACAGAGGGATGTATATGTAAAAATTAATTCACTAAATTATCTTCTACATATCTTATATTTTGTTTTGCTCACTTGTCTTCTCTCTCTTACTGAAAAGTTTGTATTCCCAAACTTTATAATCTTCCTCAAAATTTCTCCTTTCTCTCTGTGCAATAAAAGTGATATACTATTTTTTCAATTTCCTCAGTAGTACTATAAAATGTATTTCCTTTTTGTCATTGTATTTTATTTTATATTTAACAATAATAGTTAGGGGCTGGAGAGATGGCTCAGCAGATAAGAACACTGACTGTTCTTACAGAAGACCCAGGTGTGAATCCCAACATCCACATGGCAGCTAACAACTGTCCGTAACTCCAGTTCCAGGAGATCTGACAGTCTCTTCTGTTCTCCACAGGCATTGCAGGACACGGATGCACTTACACATGATACAGGTGCACTTACTTACATACATGCAATTACATGCATACACATACAAAATAAAAATAACAAAAAAATCGTACTGATAATATAGTTATAACCCAGAAACCATTATCCTAATGATATTTGTGATATAATCTTTCATAAATCTTATTGCACATATTTATAAAAGCTTATTCTTAATAATATTTTGAATTCTAAACTGTTTTTTATATGTGTGGTAATTTTATAAATTTGCATATATAGGGGAGTTATTTACGTATCCTTATTTCTGTATTTATATACCACATGACTTTAAAATATTTATTTTTTATTTTATGTGCATGAGTGTATTGCCTGCATGCATATAAGCACACCGGCGTCATGCAATGCCCTCAGAGGTGAAAAAGGATGTTGAATCCCTGGAATTGGAGTTAGGGATCTTAACCACCGTGTGGGTATTGAGAACAGAATCTGGGTCCTCTGCAATAGCAGACAATATTCTTAACCATTGAATCATCTCTAGCTCCTATGAGACATATATTTTAAAGAATAAATATGGACAAACTCTCAATTTGACTTCAAAAAAAGACAAAAAAAATTATCAATGTAATGAAGTTTCTTCTCTCAAACAATTTTATAATTGCAATATTGCTACTTAATGATTGCAATGATTAATATTCTACAATTGGTAGTTATTCGAAGGGAGTGAATTGAAAAAAATAGAAAAACATTAAGGGTTTCATTGGTTAAGAGCACTGTCTGAGGACCTGGGTTTGATTCCCAGCCACATGATGGCTAACAACTATCCATAACTCCGGTTTCAGGGTATCAAACTCCCTATCTGACTGTCTCAAACTTCCATGTACTGGGTTTACAGACATGTGCCAACCACCATGCCCTTAATATCATCTTGCAATAACACAAATTCTATTTTTTCCCTTCCTGTTTCCTATTAAAAATTCAATTGAATTAAGCAAAAAAATCATTTGAAGGTCTTTTCAATGACAATGTAATACAAATTATAGGATATAAAATGGAGGACAGTAGTAGATGTTAGATTTTTGAATACATCTTTTGTTTTTGTTTCTGTTTTAAGAGAAAATTTTTGTGTACGAAGATTAATTTAACCATATTTAATAGAAAAAGGAAGTTAAAGTGGTTAGTGCTCACAAGGCAAGTTTTGCAGAGGAGTCTTTAGAGAAAGAGTTGAGCTATAGCACTTCTCCATCTCTATTTGTTTATTCCTTGTCTATTTTCTATATTCTGTCCTGCCCTTGGTTTGTCCAAGTAATTTTCATTGTTTCAGTTCATTTCCCAAATAGGCATTGAATAACTCAACAAAATAATGATCGAGGGATACTAGTTTTTAATCTATTTCTTTTACACCATGTTTTAAATTTTCTGTATATAGCATTTTTCTTCATCATCTAAAATATAACATGTATTCCTCACTATTGTTTTACATTAAACACTGATTTCAATGTATTACTTAAATTTCAATTTTTTTCTTCCTGTTACAGTAGCTTAGATTTAGCACCATGTTTATCATTACTTTTAGAATTACACTCCTGCAAATAACACATCCATTGACATAGAGACTTTGAAAAGCTGAATGTTTGGCAAGAAAACTAGTTGGCAGTCATTAATGTTAACTTATGTTAGTTTAATGTATGCCTGAGACTTAGGCTACTTATTTCTTTTTTCAAATTGGCAAGGTTTATTTTTACAAGGTGAAGTTTTGTTGATAATGACCTCTGCTATCAAAGATACAGGATCTACATCATACTGAAAGTCAGAAAGCATTCCATCTACTTGGGACATCATATAAGTACAAATCCACTCGATGCCTACATGCTACTGGTAACAACTCGGGTATTTCATTATAAATAACTTCCAGAATGATTTATAATGTAAGGATTTAGCCTGATTTCTGAATGCTAAATTTTTTAACAAAGGAGAATGGAATAGATTTTTCAGTTTTTAATCTTATGTGCAAATTAGTGCAAAAAATAAATTAATTAATTAATTAATAAAACATAAGTAACAAAAAGTACTAAATATTTTAACTGGAGAATTGTCTTCAGTAACCATTTCTTTTCACCTCATGTTTTAAAAGTTTTCTTACACTTTCTTATTTATTTCATGGTGCAACTTAATTTCATGAAAAATCTTGTACAGTTATATTTTATAAATTATTTATAATATGCCCTAAATTTTCCACCAAGATATAATTAAAAACAAAACAAAATAAAACAAAGAGCATACTATAGGGTTATTATTTGAAATATACAATTCTGGAGTTCCTCCCTGCAGTCCCCAGGAGCCCTCTGGGCCTGGTCCTGCTCTCACCACCCTTTGTTTTCCTGGGCTGCACAGCCTCTGGCATCCTGGTGCCAGCACCTTTCCTGATCCTCAGGAGACCTCTGAGTCTAGTCCCGCCCTTACCTCCCTTTGCTTTCTGGGCTTCACAGCCTCCAGTGTCCTGGTCCAAGAACTTTTCCTAGTTAAGTCCAGCCCACCTACGAGGCCTTGACTCCCCAGAAATGGTACTGGCCCATTTCTAGTCTTGGTACCCCAGAAAACTGGGTTAAACTCTCCACCCAGAGCCACCATTACTCCTGATCCTTTGCATCCAGACCAACCCAGTTTCTTGCAGTAGTCCTCAGGAGCCCTAAGGGCCTCTTTGCACCCCCACCTCCCTTTCCATCTCTGGGTGGACAGCCACTAGCTTCCTGAGACCAGTGTCTTTCCTGAGCCCTACTCCCAGGTCAGGCAAGCCCATTCTCCCAAATTCCTGAGGGAAGCATGATTCCTGGAGGGATCCAGACCATAGAGAGGGCCTGAGAGCATCTGAGCCTCATCTCACTTGAGCCTCTATGGGAACTCCTGAAGACAAAAGCAATTAGGCCATTCCAATATAAAATCAAAAGAGAGAACCTGAAGCCTAGACCAACCAGCTTTTCATGCCCAACAATTAAACCACAAAGGCACATAAAGTTTACAAAAAAAAGCAGATCTAAACTCAACAAAAAAAGGCCTGAGTCTCTCACAATAATCAGAAGCTACAAAAGAAATTCACATGTCAAAGTCACAGAGAAAAAATAACAACATGAAAAACCAAAATAATATATCCCCACCAAGAACCAATAGTCCTCCAGAGGAGTACAATGAAAATTCCTAGAGATAACATGGAACATGGAACTAAAAAGAACAATTATAAACTTTATAAAATAATTCAGTGAAATTAAAGAACACTCACAAAAAAGAAACCAAAGATCTTACAGAAGATAGGGATAAATTTCAGGATGCATTCAAAAAAGAGGTAGAAATATTGAAGAATAATCAGACTAAAATGAAGAAGGAAGTGAAACTCAGTAGGCCATTTAGGAATGACAGGAAAAAATCTCACCAATAGGAAGAATGAAATGGAAAACAGAATATCAAGACTGGAAGATAAAGTGGATGAGTAAGACCACTCAAGCAAAGACTATGAAAAATTTAAGAAAACACAAAAATGAAATATGTAAGAATTGTGTGACACCATGAAAAATCCAAACTTATGTATCATAGGCATACAGGAAGGAGAAGAATCTCTCAGATTGTAAAATAAAATTTCCCCAATTAAAGAAAAATACACCCATACATATAGAACACCAAATAGAGAGGACCAGGAAAGAAACTCTCCATGGCACATCATAGTAAAAACACTAAACATTCAGAACAAAGAGACAATACTGAAAGCTGCAAAAGAAAAATAAGAAGTCACATATAAAGGAAAACCCATCAGGATTACAGCTGACTTTTCAGTGTAAACTATGAAAGCCAGAGGAACCTGTACCAAAGTATTCCCATTTCTAAATGACCACAGATGCCAACCCAGATTAATTTACCCAGCCAAAATGTCTATCATAGTAGAAGGGGTAAGAAAAATCTTCCATGACAAAAATAGGCTGAATGAATTCATGTCCAAAAAACCAGCCCTTCGGAGAGTTCTTGAAGAAATACAAAGAGCTGATGAAAAGAATGACTATACACAAGGGGTGAAGGAAAGAAATTCAATTTAGGTATAACTCTGGAAATGCAAAGCTATATAAAGAATATGAACAGAAATAAAAATGACAGGAATCAATACACATCTTTCATTTATAATTTTAAATATCAATGGACAGAACTCCCCAGTCAAAAGATACAGACTAGTTGAATGGATTAAGAAACAACACCAACCACTGTTTTTGTCTGCAAGAAACCAT
>NW_008353893.1:1626552-1634098 GCF_000622305.1 Nannospalax galili | reverse complement strand
TACTAAATGAATGGTACTAACAAAATAGCAGGCATTGTAATTCTAATATCTGATAAAATAGACTTTAAATTAAAACTAATCAGAAGAGATAAAGAGGGCCACTTCATTCTGATCGAAGAACAATAAATCAAGAATATATTACAATCATGAACATATATTCACCAAACTCTGGTTCACCCAACTTCATAAAAACAGTACTGCAGGACTTTAAGACACAAATTGATCCCAACTCATTAATAGTAGGGTACTTCAATAATCCATTGTTGCCATTAGATAGGTCAACAGGACAGAGAATTAACAGAAAGACATCAGAATTAAACAATATCATATATCAAATGGACCTAACGGATGTCTACTGATTATTCTACCCAAACACCAAAGAATATAATTTCTATTCAACATCCCATGGAACCCTCTCCAAAATTGACCATATACTGGGCCACAAAAGAAAACTCAACAAATATGAAAAGATTAAAATCATTCCATGCATTCTATCAGACCACAATGCAATAAAGCTTAAAATCAACTCCAGAAGAAATCCTAGTAACCACATAAACACATGGAGATTAAACAACACACTCCTTAATGATGAATGGATCAAAGGAGAAACTAAGAAATAAATAGAAGTATTCCTGGAACTAAATGAAAAGGACAATACAACACAACAAAACCTCTGGGACATGTTGGAAGCAGTCCTTAGAGGGAAGTTCATGGCTCTAAGTGCCAGCACTTGGGAGGCAGAGGCAGGCAGATCTTTGTTAGTTCAAGGCCAGCCTGGTCTACATAGTGAGTGCAGGTCAGCTGAGGTTACAGGGAGACCCTGTCTCTAAAAGACACACACAAACACCAAAAAAAAAAAAAAAAAAAAAAAAAAATCAGAAGGAACACAAATAAATGACTGAACACTGCAACTCAAGGAACACTCAAAAAGCAATGACAAATGAATTCCAAACACAGCAGACAAGAAGTAATAACAACAGAGTAGAAATTAATGAAATAGAAACAAAGAAAACAATACAAAGAATTAACAATTCCAAGAGCTGGTTCTTTGAAAGGATAAACAAGATTGATATACTGCTAGCCCAGTTAACCAAAAGAAAGAAAGACAACCTCCAAAGCAACAAAATCAGAGATGAAAGGGGACACATCACAACAGACAACAAAAAGATCCAGAATGTTATAAGGGAATACTTTCAAAACCTGTATGCTACTAAATTTGAAAACCTAAAAGAAATGGATGGGTATCTAAAAGCATTGGGAACCACCAAGACTAAGCCAAGAAGAGATTAACAGCTTAAGCAGACCTATAACACATAAATAAATTGAAACAGCAATACAAAACCTCCCAGCCTAAAAAAGCCCAGGACCAGTTGGATTTACAGCAGAATTCTACCAGACATTGAAAAAGGATCTACATCCAATACTACTTAATTTATTCAAAATCATAGACATGGAGGGGGAACTTCCAAATTTCGTCTATTAAGCCAGCATCACTCTAATACCAAAGCCAGGTAAAGATGCAACCAAAAAACAAAACTATAGACCCATAACCTTAATGATCATAGATGCAAAAATTCTCAACAAAATACTTGCAAACTGCATACAGACACACATCCAAAAGTTCTTCCACCATGATTAAGTTGGCTTTATTCCAGATAGGCAGGGATGGTTCAATATATTTAAGTCAATATACATCATAAATCATATAAATGGGCTCAAAGAACCACATGGTAATCTCAATAGATGCAGTGAAGGCCTTTGACAAAATTCAACATGAATATATGTTCAAAGTCCCAGAGGGAATTAGATTGGGGAAAAAATACCTCAACATAATTAAAGTCATATATAACACACAGATAACATCATTCTAAGTGGCAAAGAAAACTAGAAGCATTCCCATTGAAATCAGGAACCTGACAAGGCATTCCACTACCTCCACTCCTGTTTAACATAGTGCTTGAAACTCTTTCAAGAGCAATAAGACAAGAGCAGGAAATTAAAGGAGTGGTAATTGGAAAAAAGAGATCAAATTATCCCTTTTTGCAGACGTTATGATATTATATCTAAGAGATGCTAAAAATTCCACAAGAAAACTCCTAGAAATTATTAATTTGTTCAGTAAATGGTAGGGGTTACAAAATTAATCTACATAAGTCTGCAGCCTTTCAGATGTTTTTCAGACTTTTTTTTTTTTTAATACCAGTAAGAAGCAATCAGAGAAAGAGTACATGGAAACATTCCCCGTCACAATAGCTTCAAAATATATATATATCTTGGAATAAACCTGACCAAAGACATTAAAGACCTCTACACTGAAAAATTTAAATCTTTAAAGAATGAGATTGTGGAAGACATCAGAAGATGGAAGGACCTCCCATGCTCATGGATTGGAAAAGTTAACATTGTGAAAATGACCATCCTATGAAAAGCCATTATAGATTCAGTGCAATGAAAATCAAAATCCCCATGACATTTTTCACAGAATTGGAAAAAAAAAATCCTAAGATTCATATGGAAGCATTCAAAAGACCTGGGATAGCCAAAGAATCCCTGAGAACTAAGAGCAATGCTGGGGGGATTACTGTACCAGTTATTAAGCTGTACTGCAGAGCTATAGTTATACAAACAAAATGGTACTGGCACAAAAATGGACCCATAGTTCAATGGAACAGAATTGAAGACCCAAATATGAGTACATGCAGTTTCAGTCACCTGATATTTGACAAAGGGGCCAAGATCTTTCACTGGAGGAAAGACAGCATGTTCAGCAAATGGTGATGGCAAAACTGGATCTCCACCTGTAAAACAATGAAACTAAACACCTGTCTTTCCCCTTGCACAAATGTCAACTCCAAATGGATCAAAGATCTAATGTGAAGCCTGAAAATCTGAAACTGTTAGAAGAAAACATTTGCAATATCCTATAAGATACAGGTGAAAGAAAGGATTTTCAAAATCAGATATCAACTGCCCAAAAAGAAAGGTCAAGAATCAACAAATGGGACCTTATTAAACTAAAAAGCTTCTGTACATCAGAAGAAACAACCAAGGAAGTGAAGAGAAAACTCACAGAATGGGAGGAAATCTTCACCATCGACACAATTAATAGACATTTAACACCCAGAATATGCAATTAACTCAAAAAACAAAGTATCAAGAAAGGAAGTAACCCAATTAAAAGATGGGCTAAGGAACTGAACAGAGAGTTCTCAAAAGAAGAAATAAAATGGCTAAGAAACACCTTAAAAGGTGTTCAACATCATTAGTAATTAGGAAAATGCAAATTAAAACCACTTTAAGATTTCATCTTACCCCAGTGAGATTGCCTAAGATCAAGAGAACAAATGATACCAAGTGTAGGAGAGGATATGGCGAAAGGGGAAAACTCATCTATTGCTAGTGACACTGCAAACTTTTTCAACCCTTTTGGAAATCAGTGTGGAGAACTCTTAAAAAACCACAAATGAATCTACCATTTGACCCAGTTATACCACTCCTTGGCATATACCCAAAGAACTCATTCTACTGGAGAGACACTTGCACATCCATGCTTGTTGCTGCTCTTTTCACAATAGCTAAGAGATGGACACAACTTAAGGGTCCCTCAACTGATGAGTGGATAATGAAAATGTGGTTCATATATATGATGGCATTTTACTCAGCAGTAAAGAAAGATGAAATCATGAAATTTTCAGGTAAATGAGTGGAGCCAGAAACTGTTATACTGTGGCATGAATCTCTCTGGGTCTTCTGTGCGATCAGACAAACCATATATTTTATGTGAGTTTATTAACTTACAAAGGATTGAGTACCCAGTGCCTAGCCCTGTGCCCATGTGACTCAGAGCCCACCATATCAGACCATGCCACCCATAGCCCCACTAGCATTTGCTCACACCTCCGGGGCCAGTGATCTCACTGCAGGTCCACAGGGAGTTAGTCCATTCTGTCTTTGAGTTGCTGCACTGGCTGTGAGTTTCCTACACCATCACACTCTACCAGCAGCTCCTGGCTTCCATCCCAAGATGGCTCCTGGCTTCCCTTCCTAGTTCCAACTCCATGTCAGGCCCTGCCCATTGGAGGAACTAGACAGTAGGGAGACACTCCACCCCTTTGACCCATTCTTACAAACTTTCCATCCCTCTTCCTCTAAAGTCCCTGAGCCTTGGAAGGGGTGAAACATGTAGGGAGAGCTCTCTTGTATCATGGTGTGATAGTGGCTTCTTGGGCTTCCCCATTAGTCATCTTTAGGCCATATCCACTGATCCATCTCAGTGGTGTTTCTTCTACTGTAAAGACAAATGGAAAGAAGTAGACACATTTAAAGAAACATGAATGTAAATACGATGCTTAGAAGATATCACAATAGATGTACTATATTCATTAAACAATCTACTCATGATGGCTTCTCCACTAGGGCCTGTAGCCCTTCTCAACAAAAGGCATTGGCCTGGTCTACAGCACCAGATGTGTGTTCCACCCCTAGGAGCGGGCCTTATCCAATTAGAAATTTGTCAGTTGTACATATGTGGTTGAGCCATTATTGCACTAGTAGGTATTGCTTGGCATATCCTTAGTATGCAGCACATGAGTACAACTTTAAGTAGACCTAAAGGGGATCCTTTCTTCCCCAGCAATCTATATAGAGCCTTCTGGCAGTATGAACATCATCCATCCAGCAGCAAGGTGTTTTTTGGCTTAGTCTGAGTTCCATCTCTTCTTCTCCGGTGCTCACATATGCAGTGTCCTCAGCAACATGGCCTTACTGGCCTTTCTAGTGTACAACCAGCATTAATGGCAATAGCCTTGGTGAACTGGAGGACCTCTAGGAGATCTCTGTGACCAAAAGCTCATAGGGGGGCAGCCCACCCCTGGTAATGTGGATTTTCTTAACAGTTGTCTATAGCTGGCCTTTGATTCTTCAGGTATCTTTCAAATGAGTATCACATCTGTAAAATATTTGAAGGAATGTTAATATTATATATTAAATCACTCATAGACAAGGTCTCATAAAGTGTGGAAAGGTTTTGTCCATTCATATTAACTGTTTTCTCCATAGATCCTTGTTAGGTACAAAAGCATGGGTATGAGGCATTAATTTGGTTAGCTCATTATGATTTTTAGTTATCACTTTGGATTCTTTTATTCCTGATACACTTACAAGTGTTGGCTCTAGTTGCCTGACCCTGCACTGGGATAAGGAGGCAGGGGGCTTCTCCTGTTCCTGCTGCACTTGTTGGTTCCACGAATTAGATAGGCTCTGGGTCTGCCTCCTGACTGTAGCCACATCTGTCATCTTCCCATTGACCATACCAGGTTGCTGGGGGAGAACTTGGTGGGAAAAGCTGCTTCCACCCCTAGTATAGCATTTATCAGAAGAGAAATACATCTCTTTAATCCTTAGTGATTCTTAACCACCCCTTGTACAGTTCTTACCCTTTGAAAGTCTTTGTAAACTGTTCTTCTGGTTTTAAAGCCTTTTAGAAATGCCTTACTACCAAATTTGGCTTTCTATCAATTTTTTTTCTCTGGGGATTTGGGTTTCATAAGTCTTGCCACATTCATCTTCGAGTAACCCAAGTGGACCATTTCCTCTCTCTGGTCTTTTTATATCTCTTGTAGGTTGTTCTGTTATTTCACAGACACATTTTACATGCTGGCCAGAATCATTTAGATTTTCCAAAGTCTCTCTCACTTTACAAAGATCCTATCCCATAAAAGGGTTTAGTAAAGCCATTAAAGCCCCATACCATTCTCCAGGTCCCTATTGAATTAAGCTTTCTTTCATATCTCTGTGAACACAGTCTCATCTGGCCCAGTGAACTGGACATCATATATTGCTTGTCTAATGCCTAGTTCTCTCAGTAATGTCTGCCCCTACTTTATAGTCCTCCAGCCCCTGCTAATCATGTTAATCTTCCTTGATGATGACCATGTATCTTTAATGCCTTCAACCAGACATCCCATTAAGGACTGCTCTCCTCTGCACTGGCCTAAATTGAACAGCCTATATTGCAAGGATGGATGGGTGGTTATATAACTCAGCTGTGAAGGTTCTGAAGGACTTAAAGTGACATTATTTGCTCCCATATCCCATACTCTCACAAGCCACGTGGCCAGGGGCTCTCTGCTTGCCTGTTTGCTTGTAAGTTTTTCCTAGTTTTAACAGTTCTAGCATGGCACATTTCCTAGCTAAAGCACAGTCAGCTTTTTTTTTTTTTCCTTTTCACTATTACCTGTCTTTTCCTCTGAGTCCTTGGACTTCACACAAGTCAAAGTGCCCCACCTTTTTCATTTCTCCAGCTGTGCACCTGGGTCTGCCTTTTCAGCTTTTCCCACCTGGGGCACGTCTTTTATCATGCAAAGTGGCTTCTCTGTTTTTCTGGGAGTTAGTTCCCTTTGGGTCCAGAGTAGATTACAGATTTTCTAGCCTTTGAGTAACTTTTAACTAATCTTCACAAACTGGCAACATACCCCACATTTACAACATAGCTGTGGCCCACACTTCTGTGTGGCTGGCCTCTTTTTAGTGACCCATTGCAAAAACCACATCAGTGCCACTATTAGCACTCTACAAAAACTCATTCTCAGTTTCTTCATATCCTGTCAGACTACGCCAATTCTCTCTAGGTCTCCTGTGTGATCAAACAAACCATATAATATATTTTATGTGAGTTTATTAACTTACAAAGGAATGAATACCCAGTGCCTACCCCTGCACCGCCATGATTCAGACCCCACTATACCAGTCTGTGCCACGTCCACAGCCCCACTAGCATTCACTCATGCCTCCAGGGCCAGTGATCTCACCCCAGGTCCACAGGAAGTCAGTCCATTCTATCTTTGATTTGCTGTACTGTCTGCGAGTTTCCTACACCATCACTCTCTACCAGTGGCTCCTGGCTTCTATCCCAAGATGGCTCCTGTCTTCCCTTCCTAGTTCCTGCTCCATGTCAGGCCCCACCCACTGGAGGAAACAGCCGATTGAGAGACACTTGTACATCCTTGTTGTTGCTGCTCTTTTCACAATAGCTAAGAGATGGACACAACCTAAGTGTCCCTGAACTGATGAGTGGTTAATGAAAATGTGGTTCATTTATATGATGGAGTTTTACTCAGCAGTAAAGAAAGATGAAATCATGAAATTTGCACATAATTGAGTAGAACCAGAAACTGTTATGCTAAGTGAAATGGCACAGACTCAGAAAAAAAACAAAAAGACAGATGTTCTCCCTCATACGTGAATCCTAGCACCAAATTCTTTTAAAATCCAGGTCCTTTAAATAAGATGATGCTATACAGCAGTCCCTTTTGCATGAAATAACTACCATCATCACGACTTCAGCTGAGCCTGATCACTAAGCATAGACACAATTGGGCTTGTTGATGGTTGGGCTCATTCATTAAAAGAGTGCCAAGCACGGTCACTGGACTCTCACCTGAGTATCCAGACACACTTCCCAGCCAACTACTCCAGCCTTGGAAGACAAAAGAAAAATGAGGAAGAACCCAATAGAGGGATGCTTTTGGAAGCCCTTGTCAAGAAA
>NW_008353893.1:1619781-1620411 GCF_000622305.1 Nannospalax galili | reverse complement strand
ATCATTTATCAAAATTAAAAATTAAAAAAAAAAATTTCCTCAGGAAAAAATACAGTCATGTTCTATTCTGTAAGTAGGCATGTATCATACTGATCGTAATAAACAGTACTGAGATAACAAAAAAAAAAAAAAAAAAAAAAAAGGGGAGACGCAGGATTGTGCACTCCTTCTCTCTTTTTGTAGATGAACTGCTTGAAGATGTGAGAGCTTAGGTATATTGGAATACTTGTGAGACTGGTGTAAGTTTCCAATATTATAACATTCTTGTCATGTTTTATATCATGAGTATTCTGATTCAATAAACCAATAAGATAATAATAAAAAAAGAAAATGGGGTTATTTTAAGGGAATGGTTTAGTGAAGGTTATACAAGGAACCCAGGAGATAAAGTGAAAGAAGGAGCTCAAGAGAGTCGGGACCATAGGGGAATGGTTTTATTAAGGGAGAAATGGGAAAAATAGGGCCACCTTAAATGGGGAAACCGTGATGGAAGAGTTAGACAATGTGAGAGATAAATAATGCCTAGCTAGTCATGCCTGTAGTCCCAGCACTTGGGAGGCAGAAGCAGGAGGATCTCTGTGAGTTCAAGGCCAGCCTGGTCTGCATAGTGAGTTCCAGGACAGCTGGTTA
>NW_008353893.1:1618576-1619757 GCF_000622305.1 Nannospalax galili | reverse complement strand
ATTTAAAAACAGAGGGAACCATATTAGTCCAACAACCTACTGACAAATTATACATACAACCAGATCAAAGAATATAATATATGTTTAAGCAAGGTTTATCTGAGAGCGTTTGGTCTTTACCCAAGCTTTATCTACATGGTACATGGTATTAAAAGTATCATACTGCTGGAACAAACCTTCTTGGATGTTTAACAACTATACTATGAGGCCTACACTAATTTAGACAGAGGGACATAAAGGACAGTTTTTGGTACTTTTCCACCTAGGTTGACTAAGTTCCAGGAGAGTATGAGCATCTCTCAATATGTCCTGTAACTGTGGTGAGTCACCTGTCCTGTTGATCAAGGAGGCCATGGAGACCCAACCAGATGGGCTTGAACCAGTGTCCAGTCTACAAAGTGGCGGGTCAACATAGAGCAAACATTTCCTCTACGCTTCCAAGAAAAGCCATCCATAATCGAGCAGGACCTTTGATTTGACTTCACGTAGGTGGACCTGGCAAAAGAATAGAGCCTGGGGCTCCTTCCAAGCCCATGTGATCCCTGATGAACAGATCCTCAAATGACCTTAAGAGTAAAAATAAATTGGTTTATCTGGGCCAATTGTAGGGACTTAAACACCCAAAAGAAAAGTATAACCAAAGATTAATGAGGTCAATATAATTTTTTGAGTCCATATGTACAGCTAAAGGCTACATAACAAGAAATAATGCCAGACAGGAGATATCTTCATTTAAGTTTTTGGCTAGGGTGGCCCCAAAGACTCATAGACAGTAACCCAGCATAAAACTGAGAAAATGTACAGCAGACCCCAATCAAATCTAAAGGAATATTGACAACTGATTGCTGCTAGATGAGGGTGAGCTGATTTTCCTAAAAGAAGGATCTCTAGATAGGCTGAGTAGATTCATCAGATGGACAAGCACTGGGGAATGGCTGGAGGGGGCAAGAACACAGTGGACAGTAACAGGGATGATAGAGTATATGGGCTCCAGTAGGGGGGGCACTATGGGAGGGTCTAATTTGGGAAGTGGGTATATGGATGACTAAGATTGTGTGGGATGTTCCATATGAGATACACACAAAACTCAACAAATTAAAAAGAAAAGACATATTTCAGGAGGAAGCATAAAAACTTACTTCATGTTAATTAGTAGAGGTGATAAATAGTACCACTGAAAT
>NW_008353893.1:1617054-1617571 GCF_000622305.1 Nannospalax galili | reverse complement strand
AGTGCAGCTCTCCGCGCCAGGACTCCCTAAGCCACATTCACCCTTCCATCCCCCCCCACCCCCACGCCGCTGTTCTATACTCCTAGCTTGGGCCTGTGCCATTCCTAGTCTTGAGGGCACAGACACCTGGGGAACTAATACTGCTTCCTGATCCTTCTCACCCAGACCAACTCAGCGCCATTCTTGGGCCCCAGGAGCATCGCTGCTGATCCTGGCTCTGCCCACACCTCCCTCTACTTCCCTGGTCCTGCAACACCCATCAGCCTCTTTCTGGGACTGACAGCCTCTTTCTGGGGCTCCGAGGCTTACCTATCCTCTCCCTGATCCTCTGCATACAGTACAGCTCAGCTACTCAATCCACTTCCTGAGAAATCTTGCGGCTTCTTTCGCACCCCATGTGACTTTGCATCCCTGTGTGGCACGCCCACGGCCAGGATCTCAGGTCAGTCCAACACCCAAGTTCTTGAGGCCAAAATCATTCTTAGAAGATTCCAGACCTAAGGAGAAAGTCTGAAAA
>NW_008353893.1:1613997-1614426 GCF_000622305.1 Nannospalax galili | reverse complement strand
GAGCCAGGGGCTCCTCCCAACCCCATGGGACCTCTGAGGAACAAATCCTCTAACGACCTCAAGAGTAAAAACAAATCAGTTTATCTGGTCCAATTGTATGTCCTTAAACACCCAAAAGGGAAGTATAACCAAAGATTAAAGGGGCCAACATAATATCATAAGAGCATACATATACATAACTAAAAGTTACTCGACAAACAACAAAGCCAGACAGGCCATACCTTCAGCTGAGTTGTTGGCCAGGATAGATAAGCTCTTCCAGACAGTAACCCACAACATACTACTGGAAAAATGAACAGCAGACCCCAATTCTGTCCAAAGGAATACTGACAATGGATTGCAGTAGATGAGGAACAGCTGACCCTCCTGGAACAGGGACCTCTGGCTGACTAGATTTACCAGAAGGGCAGACAGGGGGGAATGGATGAG
>NW_008353893.1:1605061-1613673 GCF_000622305.1 Nannospalax galili | reverse complement strand
ATATAAAAAAAAAAGACTGAGTTGGGGAAACTAAGACCATAACTTTAAACATTAGTTACCACTTCTGTTAATATTCAGTACTTGTCATAGAGTCTAAAGTAGGAGAATTTTTAAGATATGTTTAACTCTATAAACCTTGTTATTCCACAAGGTTTTCTTTATAAACTTTTTCTAGAATGACAATAAATTTTTAATACTTTTTAAATTTCTTGACATCATTTAAAATTTCATTATTCATTATCTTTTATAGACTTTGTTGTATTCAAATCTTCAGTTTTAAATAAGTTATTATTTCTATTAGCTAAGTAAACGTTTGCAATTAACGGCCCACAGCTGTTATAAGAACTCCTAGCATTTCATTATAATGTGTAGGTCTGTATCATTGACATAAATGTTTGCTTACTGGCAAAATTATAAATTATTTAGGTTATTTAGGCTAATAACTGTGAGCATGAAAATAGCCTGCATATGTCTTTTGAATTGTTTGTTTGAGGTCAAGTGTACATAATTCTAATAGGAAGGAAATGCTAAAACCAGGAAACATTAAATAGTCATACATTATTAAGAAGGAATTTTATGTATTTTTGAATTTATGTTATTTTACGTGTACAAGTATATTTTGTAATTTTAATTGAATTTTTGATGTTTTTATACAATGTAATTTGGTATTTAGGTCCCCTTCTCTATCCCACATCCCTTAATGCTTCCACCAAATTTAATATTATCTATCATCCCTAAATGATAAGGCCTATAGACTCTGATTTATGTTCAGAAACATCCTTCAGTTTGGGTCTATCCACTGGGTCCACCAAGAGTCCTATCCCTGTAAGACACTGTAGCTCTCCCTCCCAGCAAACATCAATTGACAAAAATTCCTTAGGTAGATGCCGGGGTCCAGTTCCAGCTTAGTCCGGGACCTGAAGGGGTGAAGGTAACTCTGGTGGTAGAAATGACTATACCAGAAACCACAATTGCAGTTCTTAGTAGAGGCTGTTGACTGACCCGCTTGGGGGAGGTCAGCCCTAATATCTTCTTTCTTTTTCTACTTCTGTTTCTACTTCTGAAAAAACAGCCTTCTACAACCTTTATTTAAATTTTGAAAGCTTACAATCGCAGTAAAGCATCAGATCATAAATCAAACCATGAGTTTTCACAGTATTTCTCAATGTACAATATTTTTCAATAATCACAGTAAAAAGAAATTACAAAGTTCAATGATTAACCTTTTCTTAACATAGCCAAGCAATGTGTCCATTGTTTACTTTGTAGCCTTACGGTTTCTATTTTACCATAGTAGTGTAAGACAGCCTGTCCCCATTTTCCCTTTAATTCTTTGAATGTAATATTTACCGGTAGGTGTGTATGTTTGAGAAAATTATTTTTCTTATGGGAATGGGACTAACCAACTATTTTTATTTATTGTCTAACCAATTTTCCAATTTATCTTTTTCCTCTCCCTTTTGCTATTTCTTCCTGAATGTTTTGTATTCTTTGAGTCATATGATTATTTTCTCTATTTCAATATCCTTTATTATTTTGTTGCCATTTATCTTTAAGGGCTTTTTGAATTGCTTTTAATCTTTGTAAAAGAATAGGCTATTTTTCTTCAGAGGTCATGTACCACCAGTTTTTTACTGACCTAGCTAATCTTTCTATCGAAGAAGGAGTTTCCCTAAGCGAAATAGCTTTTCCTTATACCAAACTTTAGTCTCAATAGTTCCTCATTTAGGGTTAAAGTCATAAACTCCTGTAAAAGGCAGCAGGGAATCTATTGCATGCTATCTTTTCCTTTTGGGGAAAACCAACCCTCATTATTAATCATAAATGCAGGTCCAAACAAGATCATAGCCATAGGAGGATTTCGCCTATTTTATTACTTTCATTTAGTTTCAGTAACATAATAGTTCTGCTAAAGGCAGAGATTTCCCTGGTTTAATTTCCCATTCCATCATCAGAGTTGGTTATCAGAATACTTAAAGAAGAGAAGGTTATACAAATTACAAAAACCAGGTGCAACTGGGGAAGGGATATCCACCGAAAGAGCAGTGGTCATCGGCTTTCAGCTGGAACTTTGTCAAACAGCACTCTTGCCAAGAACCACGGAACTCTTGGAGCTAGCAGGTAGAGTTGAGGTTTCCTTCCCACTTTCCCATGTCTTTGCTGGGATTTTGTCTGGCTTGAACTTGCATGGGACTTGTGCATGTTGTCACCATTGCTTTGTTTTTATATACTTATCTGAGCAGCTGTCTGGAAAACTCTTCTTTCTTATGGTCTTCTGCCATCTTTGGCTCTTACAGTCTTTCTGGCCCTTCTTCTGCAGTGATCCCTGAGCCTTGGGAGGCAGAAGTTTGATAAAGGTGTCCTATACAGCCTCTTATTCTCTGTATATTGATCAGTTGTGTGTTTCTGTGTTCGTTATCATCTGCCGCAAAAGGAAACTTCTTTGGAGAGAGTTCAGAGATGCATTTATCTACAGATATAACAATAAATTATTATGAGTCAGTTTAATATGATAACTACTTAGTAGAAGTCTAGTATTATGCTCTCCTCTATGGCCAGAAACCTCTTCAGCCTCAGGTTCCTAGACCTGATATCAATGTCAGGTATGAGTTTTGTTCTATAAAGTGGATCTTAAATCCAATTAGAGAGGTATTGGTTATTTCCATAATATTCATGCCATTATTGCACTAATGAGCCAATCTTGTGAGGCTAGTTGTTTTTGTAAATCAAAGTGTTCACAGCTTGGTAATGGTAATGATTTTTTTTTTTCCTTTTGGTAGCATGATCACATCTTCCAGCACCAAGAACACTAGCCAGTAGAGATAAAGCTTTGAAATCAGCACCAGCTTGATTTCTCCTTGTTTATTCTCCAGCTTATGTATGTGGTTTCTTTAGCAACAGGGTATTACTGTCAAGTTCTGGTGGGCAGCCAAGAGCTGGGGAAACGGCCTACTCTGTTTGAGGGTCTATAATGTTAAGAGAGGGAGTCAACAGGGTTAAGAGAGGGAGTCCATTCCTGGCATTAAGATTTTATTGTGTTAGCCTATGCTATCTTGGAGGTACAATGTCCCACTGCTATAAGGTAATTCATAATATATTTTTATAATAGATGTACCTTCTTTAAGAAGTTTCTTTAGTGATAGGTTTTCACATACCTTTTCTACTTTAATGTTACTTTTTCCTTCCCATATTCCCTCTGCCCTGCTTTTGAGAGAAAGTTTCACTATGTAGGCCAAGTTCGCCTTGTACTTTCAATGGTGTCGGTCCTGGCCTCCAGCTTAATGTCTCTCAGCTTTCTCACAGCTTGGATTAAAAGTGTATGCCCTGCTAGGAAAATGAGTGTTTTTAAAAACTAAAGTGTGTTTATGGAGATTGTAAGACTCTTATTAACTATTTTTATGGAGGAATCTAATATAAACATGTATGTACAGTACATTTTTTCTAAATAGAGATTGAAAATTAAAGTCACTTAAAAGGAATTCTATTGTCCTATGAAAACTTTTTAAGAAAAAAAAAATCACCGAAGAATTCAAAATATTATATTTGTCTTATCTCATTTTACATTTTAACTTATGACATTCTAAATTCATACAAACTTTCCTCAATTTCATCCATTTAATTTTTAAGCATGTCTCTATTCTACATACTAATATTTATTTATACAGCTATTTTTAAAATCTTATATGAATTAACTTTAGAAATTCTATGCAGTAATTAAATAATAAAATATTTTGATTGTTCTAATGCACTGCTTGGCTTTTTACTGCAGTTTTTAATAATATTGGTTAATTTTCTAGTATTTCATCACTGTTTGTACTAACAGTATATGTGTTCATATGTACTCATGGATGTGAACATGTATATGTGGGTACATGTGCATTTGGCTCATGCATGTGGAGGCCAGAGGTTGATATCAAGTGCATTATTCAGAATTTCTTCATTTTGTTGTTTTGAGACAGAATCTTTCCTGAACGTGAAGCTCAAAGATTCAACTACACTGGCTGATCAGTGAGCTTAAGGGATTCCCTGTCTTCAGCTGGAATGGCTGGGTTTCCGGTATGCTGCATTTTTTCCAACTTTACATGGGTAATAGAGATCTGCAGTCTGTTCCTCAGGTTGGTGTGGCAGACATTTTACTGAGTGAGCCATCTGCCAAGACTCCCTGTTTTTAAAGTTGTTTAATGTAAATATATATATATATATATGTATGTATGTATTTAATTTTGAGAATTTAATGTATGTTTCTGGTCATTGAATTATTATTTCCACCCACGCCAGTCATCTGCCTCTAACTCTTCCTATGTCCCCTGACCACTAACACTGAATTACTTATCTTCTTCTTTGATTATTGCTACATATACATAAATAGGTACATTTCTAAACACATGCACACACACTGACACACAAACACACACACACACACACACACAAAAACAAAACCCTGAGTCCATTTAGTAATGCTTGTATATACCTGTGTTTAGGCTGACCCTTGGATTTATGTAACATCCCATGGAGCCAATTCCAGGAGAAAACTGATTTTCTCTCCCTCAACATTCATTGATTATCTGTAGCTCTTCATCTTGGGATGGGATCCAGTGAAATTTCCCCCATCCACCTTGATATGTCAACTGGATTTTCATTATCATTGTAACTTTATTAAAGACATAAACTTCTGTATTTTCTTACCTGAAAAACCTTCATTTTTATCTTAAGGTTTCTTTTCAACTATCTACTTAAACCAACATTATGGGACTTATTTGAATGAAGCTTTCTGCAGGTGTCTTCAGCTATATTTGTTGGGTTTTAAGTATATTGTTAGCATCCGATTACTTGATATAATTAATTTGATCTGAGGTCAAGAGACCATATTGAACATTCAAAATTTTTTTAAAAATTTTCCTCAAAAAGTTCATTTATTAGAGTTACAGGTAATTTTTCATATAATTTTTAAACTATGAAATATTTATCTTAACATCGTTTTAGGAATCCTAGAGTAAGCTGTAAGAATCATAAATAAACTCTCTCAGCAAGTTCTTAATGGATCAGCAATTGATCCCTTAATCTAGGGTAATTTTTATACTATTCAATATATTATCATTAGTCTATAAATCAAGTCATAATCAAGGAATATTCACAAGTTGCATCAAAAATGGTTTCTGATCAGTTAAACGGAGGCATGTTTATGAGAATTGAATATTTCAATAGCCAGGAAAAAATATTTCTTTTCCAAAATGTCTCTTCTTGACTTAATTTTGTGGCACTTGTGATTTCTTATACTCTATTTCTCTTTTGCCACCTTGTTTCCCGGTGACCTCTTCAATATGATGTGTTGCAAAGAAAAACATAAGGCAGGAACAGGAGACAGGGATAGGTAGCTCTTTGGAATCTTATTTTTGTTTATGTCCTGTACCTATTATTGAATTAGCCTTGCAATGTTACCCAAATGCAAGCAAGTTATTATTATTATTGTGATTTTCCTAATCTCAAGAATATACTGCTTTTGTACACACTTCAGAGGCATCAGCAACTAATGTGGTCCTAGTTTTAGAAGTTTGGTCTTAACTCTATGAGATTCAACTTTTTACTCAGAGGAACAAAGAAATATAAACAACATGTTTTTAAATGTAAGAGTTTTAAATCCACAGTAGAGCATTTCCGTCAGATTTCAAAAACTGTAATTATCATGCCTGGGGAAATGGCTCAACCAGATAGTGTCATCCATACAAACATGAGAACTTCAGTTAGGATCCCCAAAGTCATATAAAAATTTTGTGGTGGCAATGTGCACTTGAACCCCTGGGACTGGAGGAGCAGAGACAGGCAGATCCCTGAAGTTCATTGTCCAGTCAGAATAGTGAGATCATTGACCTTCAGTTTCAGGGAGAGACCTTGTCTCAAAATCTAAAAGTGGTTGAAATCAAGGAAAGATACCATTTGACTGTACTCAAGCACCCACATTCACACACATCCTGATTTCCAGATGCATACCCATAATCTAACTCGTACACACAAGTCCTTCTTTCACAATTTAATAATCAAAACCTTTTACATTTGTCCTTAAACCTTAAAGACGTTTTTTCTTGCATTTGCTACATGTGCTGCATTTTTAGCTTTTCACAATATTTAAAATTCCTCATAAGAATATCAGTCCCTGAAAAAAATATGGCTTTATTTCTGGACTATAACCTGAGTGACTTAGTATCAGATCGAAGAATTTGGCTGTCAATATCCTAACAAGTAAGGTTTACATTTTACATATATACCATTTAAAATTATTGAAGGCTCCCCCTCCTCCTCCTCCTCTTCCTCCTCCTCCTTCTCCCCCTCCTCCTTCTTTCTTTTTCTTATAAAAAAAATTCACTCATATTTAAAGACAAAATTTGATTACTACAGTAGAAAGAGGAGAAATACAGAGCACTAGGTGAGAAGAGAAAAATAGAGTATTTTGTTAAAAAGACTGAGTGACTATGAGCAGAAAATGCAGAACGGTGGGAAGACCATTTTAAAAAGATGGGAAAGTTTAATAGAAAACTACAGTAAGAGAACTATTTGGGGAGAATAACAGAATTTTAATTTCATAAATAAAACCTCAAACTATTGAGTGCAAGCCAATGTGGACTGTAAAACAATAGTGTACAGAGATGCACTGAAAAAAGACAATGAAAAGATAACAAACTTTAAAGACGTTAGAATACAATGATTATTAATGTTTGTATACTCATTCTCCAACCAGCCAACTATGAACAGATGCTGCTTTGCCAAGCACTTGGTTGAACCCACTTGCTTGGAACAAATGTGTTGACTATTCTGCTCAGCAATAAAGGAGGGACAGGGAGAGTCAATCACACCTGACAACCAACAAGTTAGCTCTAGTTGCATGAGAAAGAGGGGCTAAGGGTATATAAGCTGAGAAGCTGGAAGCTGTAGGGAGGCTGTGCTGTTGTGGGGAAGCCAGAATTTATGCTCTTATAGAGACTTACCAGCACAGCCTTAGAAGGGGAGCACCCACAATCCTGAAAGTAAATGCTCAACCACTGCTCTCTAAGTAAGCCCAATAAACTCACTGTTTCCCAGATGGTAGTTTGGCAAAAATTGAACTTTGGTTTGTCATAGAGACCAAGGGAGGACTGGGCCAGATGTAGTTTTTACCTCCTTGAAGGAACATTAGCTACAATTGGCTACTAAGTTCTGATGTAGTGGGATATTGTGGGGACCTAGAGACCCCACCTTGCAGAGGTCTGAGAGGAAGTTACTGGGGCATGGCCTGACTTGTTTTAAAAGTCTGAAGGATACTTCTGCACTGCTGAGGAGTGCATGATCAGTTTGTGACCATCCTTAAGACACACCCTCGAGGAGGGGGGATTCCAGATGCCTTTATAAGCTCTGTAACACCTGCAATAAATGAGTCGCTGCTTGACTAGGGTTCCAGTTGTGTCTGATTGTCCCTGGTACCGGGGCAGTGTGGGCTGGTGAATGGTGCGCTTACTCATCTCCAATCATAACTGCGCGGGGGTTGCTGGCTTGAACCCCTGGCAACTGGTGCCCAGCGCGGAGCTTGAAGGAAGGTGAAAAGAAGAAAAGAAAGAAAAATAATGGATTGGGGCCAATCGAGAGGTCGGGCTAAGCAAGACCCGAAAGATGGGTGATGCAGTTAATAAGCCTGAGGACCTGGCACTTAAGGCACTGAGAGATATGCTTAAAAGCAGGGGATTGGATCTGTCAGATCGGTAGCTCAAAACGATTGGGCAGAGGCTGTTCATTGGGCTCCCTGGCTACTTGGGGCTAATGTTTTTACTGGGGATACATGGGAATCATGGGAAGAGTTTGAGGAAGAGTGCAGAAATGCAACAGAAGTGAAACAAAAAGAGGCCAAAGTAACAAGTGGCACCTCAGGCATGCACTGGCCAGCTTCAGAGCCTCCCGGGACCCACAAAAACAGGACCCATGGGTGCCTTTTTCAGAAGGGTGAGGTGTATCAGAATGCACGGGGTCAGAGCGGAGCCCACAGGGTTGGGCCTACCTGATTCTCCTTGAACTAACGCATTCGCGAGTCAGGGGCCCACCGGGCGCATTTAAAAAAAAACAAAACAAAACACCTTTGGCGGTGCGCCGCCACCGGATCTGGGATGGCTGGGAAGGCCCAGTTCAGGGAAGGTGGCTGGGGGGGCGTCCCTTCCCTTACACCGGTGGCTGGGGAACCACCCTGCCCCCGAGTGTTACAGCCCTGCCAACAGCAACACTCCTTGAATCCCGGGGCCTAGGGAGCCCTTAGTAAAAACCTACAATGTTTTCACTGACAGGGGCAGATTTGGAGCTGCAGTGGTAGTATACCTGGAGACAGATGAGAAACCAAAAAGATATGTCCACACTTGTGATGGCTTAGTTCAATTCAAGGAACTCATGGCCATTGCTTTCTAACAGTATTCAGACTCGTACACTCCTTAAAGAGAGATAAGCCCCTATTTTCTTACAGCATCTTAGGGGGCATCAAGGATTGCCTAGGCTTTTATCCCAAGGAAATGCAGAGGCAGACAAGGTGGCTTCCACCCAGGTCCTGTCAGCAGGCCTGATTGAAGCTCAGGGGTTATATGACCTCACTCATGTAAATTGGC
>NW_008353893.1:1599128-1605012 GCF_000622305.1 Nannospalax galili | reverse complement strand
TACCTGTCAGTCTTGTCAACCCTTTCTACAGGTGCCGCCTCTGCAACAGCCAGGGGTAAACCCCAGGGGACTCAAGCCCAATTCCTGTGGCAGACAGATGTCACACACTATGGTTCTTTTGGAAAGCTTAAGTATATTTTTGTGTCCAGTGACACATTCTCACATGCCTGTTGGGTTACTGCTTATACAGGAGAGAAGTCTAAACATGCTCAGTCTCATTTTCTCCAGTGCTTTGCTACATTGGGACTGCCCCCAAAGAATTAAAGCTGATAATGGGCAATGTTTTGTAAGTAAAAATTTACAAGATTTCTTTTCACTTTGGGGAATTCAACACAACACAGGAATTCCCTACAATCCCCAAGGTCAAGCCATTATAGATCGCAACCATCAAAACCTAAAAATTCAATTACAAAAACAAAAAGGGGGAATAAGCCCCCACCAACAGTTGGGTATGGCCTTATTCACTATTAATGTTCTTAATTTTCAAAAAAATCAGTTGGAATCCAGTTTCAAAAGCATTGGGGACGACAGGAGCAGAGACCCGAGGTACAGGTAAAGAGACCTGAGGTACAGGTAAGGTGGAAGGACCCCATTATGGGGCAATGGACAGGCCCATATCCATTGTTAACCAGGGGTCGAGGCTTTGGCTGTGTCTACCCTACAGGAGTTTCAAACTCCATATGGGTGCCTGAGAAAAACCTTAAGTGGGTAGGCCAGAATCCGACTGACTAGCATGATGGTCCATGGACAATAGTTCATGAGACAAAATTCCTCTATTTATTTGTATACATCTGAGGTGAAGGACCCAGTTCCTTGACTTCATTGCCAGTCAGCCCCTTTGACAACTGGCTGATTTGTTAAAAGGTAGGTGGTCTCAGAAGTATTTCAACTTGTCCTACGCCATGACTTGCTTTGTTTCTGTTGATAATACTTATTTTTAAGTGTCTTTACCAGATAATTCAGCCAAAGAGGACCCTTGGAACTGCCACGGCCCACCTCCTCATGATTACAGACTCCCCCAGGACCCCCTCTGGTTGCCCATGCTTGGCTAACTGAGTTAGGCAGAGACTAAGACTGTCATGGGCTGGCATTACCCACACGGCTGCCCGTAATCATGACACATTTTTAGCCAAGGACGAGTAAGATGTCCCATGACAAGCACTCCTAAGACAGGACATGGACATGGCCAGGTGCATGGTCCAACGATGGGCAAGTCTTGGTCAGAGGTGAAACAACCTAAGACAGGCAAAAATGCACAAGATTAGAGGAAGGAGATAGCCATCTCTCCTCAGGGAGCCATCTGAGATTAGTAACACATGAAATAAAGTCAGTCCAGCCTTAAAATAAAAATAAAAGGGGGAGATGTGGGGACCTAAAGGCCCCACCTTGCAGAGGTCTGAGAGGAAGTTACTGGGGCACAGCTCGAATCCCCAACAGGATATGAATAACTGTCATGTCAAATTAATGGATTTTTATTAGATTAAATCGGGCAGGGGATAGCTGCAGAAAACACAGGAGTTCTCTGGCAACTAAAGTTTATTGTTGAGGATGGCAGGTGGCTGGTATTCAGCTTGGGAATGAACACAACCAGCAGCCTGATGACTACTGAAGAAGTTCTTATAGGGGGGTTGGGGAATATGGAAGGTGGCAAAAATAATCTTTACAGTTTCAGGTGAAGCAGGGGTCTGCACATTGTGAAACTTATCATGGGAAAGCAGCTTGTGCTAAGATGGCTCTTGCAGTCATGGGGTCTTGGGTCATGGGTACAAGGGGCCTGTTTTTCCACCTGAAGATGATCAGCATAACTGTTGACTCAGTACCTGCATTCCATGGTGCCCTGCAAAACTTGTCCAGAGAGGGCATGACAAGGCCTTGCTACATTGAAGGAAGGGTCATTATAGGCCTGGACTCTGTCAATTTTTTGGGTGAAAACAATCAAAGTGAGTAGCTTATTTCAAACTTCTTGACAAGGCACAAAGACCTATCTTGGGTTTGTTTGAAATTTCTGAGTATTCTCTTTAGGAATTGTTTTTATGAAAAAAACAAACAAACAAAACCAACAAAAAAAAACACAAAACAAACAAAAACCAACCAAACAAGCCAACAGAAAACAATAAAACCTGAACAACATAAATAATAACACCTCAAAATCTGAGGTAGACTAATTTTCAGTTCTTTTTGTCTTTGACACTTCACTGGTCTGAAAGGGGCAGCTCAATTACTTCAGAAAGTAACTTTGATGTGACTCCTATAATGCCAGTTCCAAACAAAAATGATGAGTCACTAGAATGACTAGAGTGACAGTGAGTTAGCTGTCTGATCGTACTTAACAAGTCAGGGTTCCCTGCTTTCCAATGGCATGAAAAAAGTTCTTCAGATATAGAATTTGTAAGTATGACAATTTTCATGTCTTCCTTGTGTTTTTTAGGGGGGTTTGGCTCAAATATTTTCACACCTATCATACTAAATATTCTTTCATACCCTGAATCCTAGGCAATTTCCTGGTGAAGTAAACACGAGGATTTTGCAAAGAATCAAATTGTACTGTATTCTGAAACTGCCTCAGCCTGAAACATGAAACTTCATGAGCACATGGTCCTATAGAGATGTAACACTGCTCAGAATATCAAAGCCTCCTTCTATTCAGAAAGATTCAGTGCTTTTTTTCTGTTTTGGATTTCCATATCAGTGAGTTTTATAAGGTTCCAAAAAGGCTAATATCCTAAGGTATACTATCAAATCAATTATTATTTTTGTATGTGTGTGTGTGTGTGTGCATATGCACACATGTATGCAATGTATGCATGTGTCTGCATCCATATGTGTGAGTACAGGCACATTTACCACAGTGTGGATGTGGAATTCATAGGACAACTTCGAGTGTCTGTTCTTGCCTTTAGCATTGTTTGAAACAGGGTCTCTGTTATTCACCAACTGTGTATGCCAGGTTAGCTGACCTACAAACTTCCAGATATCCTCCTCTCTGTGCTCCCATCTCACTATATAAACTATAGGATTACAGAGTATGTTGCCACACCTCGCTTTGCAAAAGTTCTATACTCAGGTATTCACATTTGTACATCCAGTGATTTACCTTCAGATTCATGATTCATTTTTGTCCTGACCTTATTTACTTTCTGCTTGAAATTCACTCACAAATCTATTCCCAATTAAAACTGGTGGTCTTCAGATTCTGAATTCCCAAGTCTAATGAGGATTTGGATGGGCTTTGATTAATAATACAAAGGAGACCATGTGGATACAGGGTCAATATGCAAGAAGGATAACATTATAGGTGCACAGGAAGTATACCATGTACAAGCCAAAGAATATCTGATGTTTTCAGAAGCTGGTAGAGAGGTATAACCAATGCTTTTCATGATTGCTGAAAGAAAATAAAGTTGGTGATACATAAATTTCAGGCTTGTGACTCCAGAATTGAGAAAGAATACATTTCCATGATTAATATGTATTGTATGAAATGAACAAAATTTCATATAACATATTTTAATCAAATTTAGACTTCTTCCCCCATTTGCATCTCCCCATAGCCCCTCACCCTCCAGATTTCAGGTATTCTGTCATATATATTAAGTCCTATCCAGTCAACATTTCTATCCCAGTGTTCCTTGGTGCAAGTTCATACAATAGAGTCTAGTCAGCCTATCTACAGCCACTCCCTTAAAGAAGATCTATTCTCCCTCACCCTACAATAATTATTTACCAATAGTTCTTTGGCTACAGTTGGGGCCTCCTGCCCATTTTACACAGATTATTTACTTTTTATTGGTACTATGTATGTTTCAGATTTAAAGTCTTAATACCCCCAAATTATTAAGAAAACATGTACTCTTCAGGTACATTGAGTTCTCTGTTGTCATTCATATATCACTCAGAAATCTTATTTCCCTCTTGTTCAATGACTCCTGCCATGAAATGTTAAAGAAGGATTCTCAGAGTTTGGTTCTTATTTATAGACCTAGATAAATATATTATTTTTCAGTTACAGTTTCAAATTAGCACAAATAAGAGAAAATGATGGGTAGGGAAATCACCAATCAATGTGAAATGTCTTATTTAGAAAAATATTAATAAAAAGCTATTTTCTAGTGTTCAGGTGCACTAATTGTGTAAATACTGTAACATAGTTAATTTCAAGCTATTAAGAATATGCCATTGAACTTGAGAGTTAGCAGAAGAGGCTCATGTGATCTAGTACATGTTGTTTGAACAGAATATAGACATATTAGATAATAAAGAGATAATCATTATTCCACCATCTTTGTGGACATCCTTGACTCTCAGCATAGCTTTTCTTTATCCACTAATTCATAATATAATAAGCAAGTGTAAAATGAAAGCATGAGCTTCAGATGTAGCTTCTGTGTCTTCTTTACTGAGGCATCAACCTGGCATACTATAAGTATCTCTAGGTCTTCTTACATTCATTAATGGAACATGTGAGGGTGCTCACCATTAAGTGGCCAAAACTTTGGCCAATAAATAATAGGTGGTGGCATATAAACGCTCCTCTATCTTCCATAGTCAGATATGGATGGCTTGTTGAGTACTGAGGGGTTTGTGTTTCCACCAGGATATGGTGATAAAACTTGTCTGCAGTGTAATATCACCTATAATTCAATCTGGTATTGACTGTGCCTTTCAATTGTTTATAAAATTAACAACTTGAACAAACCCTTTTTCTTTAGCTCTTCAGTCTTGAAAAAGCAAACTATCCAAGTGAAGGCTCTAGCAACATTAAAAAAGTTTTATGAAATGTACGAAACTGAGATGACATTGAGGAAAACTAAGCCACCTCTAATACTTGCTCTTTATGTTTCATCTTTATAAATTTGCTTCTTCTGAATGTGTCATAAAAACAGGATCATATGCTTTTCACATTTTATGACTGACTTCTTTCAACTTAATTTAATAACCTTAAGGTTCATAGTTACCTGACACTATAACAAAATAACAGGTAATTACAAACACAAATAAGGAATATCACCTCACAATTTCAAAGGTTTCAATTCATATTTGATTGGTCAAGATGCTGTGACCCTGTGATGTAACAGCTCATAATAGTGAAAGTCCACATGGAGCAAAATGTTCAAATCATGGGCAGAAGCAAGGAGGAGACCAGGGCCCCAAATATTCCTCAAACACTATACCAGCTTCACTAAAGACCTCTGACTTAGCATTGCACCTTAAAATTTCTGTAGGTTCTCAGTAATGTCAGTCCAATTTTAACCATCTACAGCCACCGTAAAACAGACCAGCAAATAGAATTTGGGAGACATTCAAAACCCAAGCTACAGTGATTAACATGTTAACATTTTGAATACTTCATTCCTTTCTATGAATGGATTATATTCCAGAGCATAAAATATCACATTTTGTTTTTTATGTATCAATTAGTGGACACTGGGCTATTTTCATGTTTTGATTACTCTGGATAATGATGTTAGAAACATGTGTACATATACTTTTAGGTGGACATGCTTTAATGATCTTAACATATAATTCATTTTGAAATATCTTCTATATATGATTTTTTTAACTTTTACAAAAAGTTTATTGAGAATTTCATACATGCATATAAGGTGTTTTGATCAAATCCATGCCCACTCCCTCCCTTCCAGCACCTCCCATATCTCCCCATCACTTTTTTCTTTTCTGAATTTCATATATGCACATAAGGTGTTTTGATCAAATCTATGCCCACTCCCCTCCAACATTCTCCCCTCTTAAGAGGTAACCCTAAAATCTTTTAAGGATTAGATACAAGCTCCAAAATACTTTTGACATTTTTAGCCTTTGGAACAGAGTATGGTTGCTAACAGTCCCAAGGACATGTTGAATTTTAGTCAAGAAACCGGCTACT
>NW_008353893.1:1583695-1599085 GCF_000622305.1 Nannospalax galili | reverse complement strand
CTTATCACACCATCCTCTGAAGGGGTTACCCAAATTGCTAATAAGGAATTGGGATGCAGACCACTTTGGTTTCTTCCCAGCTGAACAGAGACGCAGGGTGAAGCAATTGGAGTACACCTTCAACGGGTCTATCTAAAAGACTCCCAAATTGCATTACCCAAATTGCTAATAAGGAATTGGGATGCAGACCACTTTGGTTTCTTCCCAGCTGAACAGAGATGCAGGGTGAAGCAATTGGAGTACACTTTCAACGGGTCTATCTAAAAGACTCCCAAATTGCATAACTCTTATTTCTAAGGGGAAAAGAAAGTCCTTGATTTGTGAATAGGAAATGTGAAGGAGAAGTAAAGGAAAGAGTAATTAGCATTACAAGATCTAGACAGGAAACTAGAAAAAAGTCAGAACAGGGCAGTTTTCAAATGCTCATGTGAGAGTCCACTGGAATTTCTTGACTAGGCCTTCCAAAAGCATTCCTCTATTGTGATCTTCCTCATTTTTCTTTTGTCTTCCAAGGCTGGACTCTAGAGTGATGGATTCAGGATTTGCTTTCAGGCATTTTAATAGCTGTTAGAATAGTTAGAATCAGTGTCAGTTCCCTCTCAAAGGCTTCTAGATAGGGGGAGAAAACAATTTATCCATCATTTTAGAACAATAGCTGGTTGTCTCCCTTAGCTACAGGTGGGCTTTACAGTATTGGAGACCAAGATTTGAAGTCTTACATCTGAGCAGCACTTTCTGGTTAGGAACAAAATCATCAATGAGAAATAATTGTCTGAATAACTTTTTACATAGATTTAAGCCTAATATCTGAGAAGTATAATCCCTTGAAATCTTAAAGAAGTATTCTGATGACTTTACTCTTTGGTTATACTTTCATTTTGGGTGTTTAAGACCATAGAGTTGGCCCAAATAAATCAATTTATTTTTACCCTTAAGGTCATTTGAGGATCTGTTCTCCAGGGGTCACATGAGCTTGTGAGGAGCCACTGGCTCCTTTCTTTTACCAGTTCCATCTATGTGAAGATAAGTCAAAGGTCCTGTTCACCATATCTGACTTCATTTGGAAGCATGAATGAGATGTTCCCTCTAAGTTGGCCTTCCTCTTTGTAAACTGGAAACTGGTTCAAGTCCATCTTGTGGGGTCTCCATGTCCTCCCTGAACAAGAGGACAAGTGATGGACCACATTAACAGGATATTTTGAGAGAAGTTCCATAGTTCCTGGAACTTGTTTGACCTTGGAATGCAAGGGACAAAAACTGTCCTTTAGGTCCCTCCTACCACATTAGTATAGACCTTAAAGTATGACTGTTTAACATCCAATAAGGTTAGTTCCACCAGTCTGATACTTTTAACTATTATATGCTATGTAGGTAAGGCTTAGGTAAAGAGCCAAATATTCTCAGATAATCTTGACTAGATTCATATTTTTTTCCTTAAACTAGTTGACTAAACTATGACCATAGAAATTTTATGATTATGTGAATATTATTTTTATCTCATCCTTTATGTATAACAAACCCAAACAGACCTTCATCACTTGCTTAGGCTTTCTCATTTTTCTGTCTATTTTGGAAAATATCTCCATTCCCATATCCTTTTAACATCTTTTACATTCTCATTTTCTTTTTTCTTTAAATAATTGTGAGACATAATACCATTAACAAATAAATTTCCCACAGATTCTGAAACTTTTTTCCCTGGGGATGCTAAGCAATACTTATTCCCTCTTAAGGTTCTAGTGTCAGGCCAATGTTTCATTAAAGTTTTAGTGGGGAACCAATGAATTTATTGTGCTTACTTACCGAGATAACTGAGGGGTTGTTGAGGTGTATATATGACCTGAGGGTATGTATACTGCAAAGCCTTTAGCCAGCATGGGTCATGCCCTCTCTCCCTAGTCTTCCACAGATTGTATACTTTAGCCCTCCCCAAATCCCAGAGGCCATGTATGATTCGGTTCAAATTACATACAGTTGGCTGGGAAGAGTGGCTGGATACTGCAGTAAGGGTCCAGCTACACTGCTTGGCCCTCCTTTAATGAATGAACACAACCATCAACAAGCCAATTGTGACTATGTTTAGTGATCCTGCTCAACTGAAGTCCTGATGGTGGAAGTTATTTCATGCAGAAGGGACTGCTGTATAACATTATCTTATTAAAAGGGCCTGAAATTTAAAATAATTTGGTGCTAAGCCCCATATATGAGAGAGAAGACACATCTTTTATTTTTCTGAGTCTGTATTACTTACTTCACTTAATATGACAGGTTCTAGATTCATCCATTTACCTGCAGTTTTCATTATTTCATCTTTCTTTATTGCTGAATAGAACTCCATTGTGTAAATATACCACATTTTGTTAACCACTTGTCAGTTGAGGTATACTTAGGATATCCATTTTTAATATTTTGATGAACATTCCAAATGTTTTTCAGAGAAAATGCACCATTTTATAATTCTCTCAGCAGATGGATGGGGGTTCCAATTTTCCCATACTCTTATTTATTCTTATTCTCTGTCTTTTAAAAATATTGGCCATCCTGGTAGATGTAAAATGTAATCTTACTGTGGTTTTGATTTCTATTTCCTAAATGACTAACGTTACTGAGAATTGCTTCATGCATTTACTGTCTGCTTGTATATTTCTTTGGAGAAGTTTCATACATGTATTTTTTTTTCCTTTTGTTACTTGTCTCAGTATTAGTTAAGGTCTTTTTATAAAGGTGAGTTTTGCAAAGCATTTGGTTATAGTCTTTACAACAGCAGGGAAGACCTAGTGAGATTATGCAATTATTATAAGATCAATTCCAGCTCTTTATTAGTTGAATACGTTTTCCATATTAAGAAGGAGAGTGGGACAAATTCATTACTTGGCTTCTGAGAACTAATATCCAGACCCTATGGCTCAGTTCTTTCAGAGAGAAAGCAATTAGCTGAAGATATGTAGCTTGCCTAAGATCACCCAGCAAGTTATTGGCAGAGTTGGAATGTGAACACATGGGCTCTGAGTTTCCCATCTGTTGCCTGGTTCATTTGGCTGCTTTTCTAGAAGTGTGTGTATATATGTATATTTACATTGCACTTCAGGAATGAGCAAAGGAAAGTGGGATGGCTTTTGGGTTGTTTCAAACAGTCACAGGGAAATGGAATAATATATGATTTTTTAAAGCAGTAAAGGTATACAGAAAAGGGTGAAGACCATTTATCACTCTGATAAAGAAATGAAAGGTTTTATACATTCCATACCCTTTTAAACACTCAGAAATAATTTATCAAAATTCTTTAGTACACCTAATGTAAATTGAATTTTAGGAAATAATTTCAAGTCTTATGGGGATTAAAGACAGGTAGATATTTAAGGTAAATATGAATCATGTAGAGCAATTACCTTATATCTCCTTTTCTCTGAAAATTCTCCTCCAGTGCTGAGAACAGACACACAAATAAAAAAGAGAAATGATCTGAATCTACCTCCGTGTAGGATATTCTATTTCTCCAAGGCATACTACTCTTTTTTGAATAGCAAGAAGACCACAAGGGACAATAACCATATTGTGTAAGTAGAGGCGGAGATCAAAACCAGAGAAGCCTAAGCAATATACCATAAATGATGCTTTTCTTATATTTTAAGACATATAATCATATAATACCTATTTGCTTTTTTTACAACATAAATATACTCTGACAGAGCCATAAAGATAGAATATTTTACCAGTTCATATAAAACAATGATAGATATTCAAACCAACTAGCTAAATTTTCCCCCATCTTCAATAACTGCAAATTGAAAAAGCCCTGAAGAATCATAGATATCACTTAAAATAAATATTTTTTTCAGAATATATTGTATTTTATTTATTTTACTCATATGTTTTAAGAAGTAAATTTAAAAGGCTATACTAATTTAATGTAAAGGCTACTAGGAAATTCATGTATTAATTTTTATTTCTTCAGTTATCAAATATAAAACTACACACTCCTGAAAGTAAATAGCCATATGTAATACACAAAAAAGAAATTATAATTTTTATTATAATATAAAATGTAGACCCCATTTAATATATGCTAAAGTTATAACATGACCTTATTAAGAATGCTGTTAATTAACACAATGCTAGATTTAATTGTGCTCTGTTGGCCAGGCATGGTTGTCCATGCCTGAAACTTATGGTCATCCTTGACCACAGAGCAAGTTTGAGTCAACCTGGGGTACATGACACTGTGTCCCCCAAAAGGCAAAAACCCAAAACATGCTATGTAGCGATATAGCTATTTTCTGGGTCTTTTTTATGAAAAATGCGAGGTATAGAAATTATCATTATACTTAATCTTTCTAACTCCTGGAATAATAAATTGTGCCAGTAAAAGAAACCAAATTTTAACTAAACTGATAACAGAACTTATGGAAACACAGTATACACAACAGAGATAAATAAGGAAATAATTCAATATAGAAACTAGTTCAAATTAATATTTTCAGTTAGATGTTAAAGAATATTAATTTATCAAAAGTACATTAGTTTGAATCAGAAATTCAGTTTCATTCGCTTTAAATTTTTATTGTACCCTTTGTGTATTCTCTGGATCAATCATGCCATTTATATTTCCCTTCTTATCAATGCCAATATCCTCAGTAAGATGTTATAGCTTCAAACTGTCCCTCATAGTTTCACTTGTTTGAATGTTTGATCCGTAAATGGTGGCACTGTTTTTGAAGGTTTTTTTTTTTTTTTTTAATATTTGGGAGGTAGAGGCTAGGAAGGAAGTATGCGAGGGAAGGTTGGCCTGGAGATTTAGAGCCAGTCCCCTCTGGTTTCCTGTCTACTTCTGGGCAACTCAGACCATGTAATCAGACAGCCTCATACTCTAGGTGCTACAGCCTTACAAAACTGCCCCAGCAGAACTTTGTGTTTTTGTCCCCTGCCATGATGACTGCACCACTCAAATCATGAGCTAATAAAACCGTCCCCACTTAAATTGCTTTCTATAAACTAGTCACAAGAATTAGAAAACTAAGTAACATATGAAGGTATTCTTCAGCAATCTTTGTAATTATATATATTAGCTCTGTAAAGGTATATATACCTGTAAAGGTATATATATGTATATATACCTTTACAAAGCTAGTTCCAGTTTCAAAGATTCCAAGGTGATTCACAACCTTTAAATTAATCTGATGGATATAAAATCTTAAATCATCTCCAGTAGAAAATGAACATTTATTTTCATTGAGTTACAGAACTGTACCCAGAATGATTTGGCACCAATGACAAGTGATTTAGCATATGACACTTTGAGGCCAAAGAGCCTCCAGAAAGAATAGGATTCCACTTTTTTTTACTGGTGGAATGGGGGCTACAGAGTCTCAAACAAATGACCGTCAAGCCTCAGGCAGATAAAACTCAAAGAAACAGAAAGTAGCTGCATTTGACAATGATGCCTGATAAAGGAGTAAAATTGGACTGGAGGTGCAGTATTTTTATCTTGTTCACTGTCTGCTCTTTTCCCTCGAGATCTGATTTCTTTTTTAGCTACCATTTCTATTCAAGAGAGTTAATGGAACATACAACATCAATAACATAAGTAATATGTGATATAGTCATGAAAATTCTCCTAACATTGATGATTAAAAGTAGAAGAATTTTAAAGCAGGAGGTTAGCATATAGGTGAGAGGATAGATGTTTTAAATGAGTTGATTTAATCTTCTATAATGAAGAACTGTATCAAGGAATTATATAGTTCATCTTTAAATTTATGTACATATGGTTTGCCAACTTGGAAAATTTGTTTAAAAACAGAAAAGACAGAACCAATTCCCCATTATATATCCCAAGAAAGTCACAAAGGAACATGCTTTATAGAAGGGCACTGAAATTTTTGCTTGTGAGATAACGTATGTGTACAATTCCACCATTTTAGCTCCTTTATTTTGTTAGTGTTCTACAGTTCTTGTCATTAATATGCCATCAATATGTTTCTTTCCATAAGCTGCAATCTTCCACATTCTTATAAATCCATTTATAGCATAGTATACAAACAGTCTGTATCTTTGCATATATTATAGCTTTACATTTCCTTTGACACAACAAACTAGATGTTTTTATAAGTATACAATTCTAAATTCTCAATTATCTATCAATAATTGTATTCATACATTTTACCTTCAATGCTTATAAATGAATGTACTCAAATGCACAGAGAAATTTTGATGTTCTCTGTGGTTTATAGATATGTGACTTGACCTTGAAATAGTTCCTTACTAAAAGATAAAATGTCCTCATCAGAGTCTTTGCTGCACCTGCCTACTTGTTTGGAAATACCTTCCCATGCTTCAGACTTATTGTATTCTTTAGCTTTGCTTAAGCTTCTGCACCACAGCATGTATCAATAATCCCATTATTATACGTATTCCAAGCAGGGACATGACTGAGTCATTGCCTCCCTTACAAACAGAATGTATGAGCTGCTGGAGTTGTACTGAGACTTTTCATGCTTTGTATCTGTGTATGTGAATAATCTTGCTTCCATTGAATGCTTTATTATATTATATTTTCCTACATATATCCAATATCAAAATAGAAAGATAAAATAATTTGGTTATCTTTTCTTATTCTCACAAAGCGATGATGATCACAAAATGTGAAATATATTTTCTCAGAAACAAAATTTGGTAAACAACACCAAATATAAAAGCTAATAATTATGAAATAGATACATGATATTTACAGAATTCATACAGGAAATCATTACATAAATTTCTATGTAATACATGATGGAACAAAATATTTTGCTCCATAAGTATCCCATTTTTCTTTTAACTTCCTCTGGTCATGGCAGTTCGATGTGTCCTAAAAAGGGGGATGAAGTTTGTAATGATTAACAATTTTAAGAATTCCTACTAAATATGAAAATATAGGACAACTATCAGATGAGTTGTTTCAAAGTTTTATCTTTTTAATTGCCCTAATATAGTTACATAGTTATGCCTATACTATATATAGTTACTATCATTTTGATGAAGTTTATTCTTTTAAAGTTGCATTTATGCTTCTAAATTTGGGAATAATTTATAGGAGATTGTTCAAGAAACGTTCGCACTGGGTTTTATGACATTCAAACATGTTTACATTGTTTTCTTTTCTTGTTTTTTCTTTCTTTTTGGTGTTTTTGAGACAAGGTCACCTGGTACCCACAGCCAGCCTGGAACTCACTATGTAGACCAGGCTGGTCTCTATCTCACAGAGATCTGCCTGCCTCTGCCTTCTGAGTGCTGGGATTAAAAGATTGCACCTTCACACACACTTTGTTTTCTTAATCACTTGCTGTATTTAAATAAGATGATTATTGAGTAGTGATGCAGACTGATTACATAATGTCAAATGATCTCAAAATATCAGATTAATTTTTGTTATAAAGTTAGGTGAGTCATGAGGCATTCTCAAAATTGTAATTTCCACACTGAATAACTCTAGTAATTATTGACCTGGCAAGATATCGCAGTGGTATAATAGTGACATTTTATCTTGGGGCCACCAATGACTGCATAATGAATTTAAGGCTTCCTAAGTAAGAAGGAATTCAGGCATGGTAGTGTAAACCTACATAAGTACAATTGGCTGGGCATATCATAAATCCTAGAGGAGAATCTACTACTGCTAGTCTCCTAACCCAATAAAATTTACACTTTTACATGTAGATAAATGTAGCTCTGAAACCTTATCGAAGAAGCTTTAAAAAAAAAAATTTCAGATGGGGACATTGCAGAGAACTAAATTGGTCAAAATGTATAGAATAAGTGATTTTGAGTTTCCATTTGCCAGCTGGTATATCTACAATGCCACTCCAACACCCAAGACTCAGGGAACATCATGAAAATGGGAGTAGAAAGATGATAAGAGCTAGAGGACCAGGACACTTGCTACATGATAGTGCCTTCTCAATATGACAGACATGGTACACATATCAAATCTCAACAATATGATGCCCAAACAGGACTTACATAATGACACCACCAGTTGACATATCTATATGGATAGGACACATTTCATCATATCCTTCCTGTAGATGAAGAGATATGGGCAATTAATGGCTTTCAAGAGAGAAATAACCAGTTTCCTCCAAGAATCAGTTCCCTGATCAGTTATGCAATCCCAAGTGGTCAATCCTAAACAGATGTATGTACAAGAATCATTAAATAGACTCAATATATAATATATTATATATGGGTATATGATATATATGGGTCAATAAAAATAATATAAATAGATGGAGAGGTTATGAATTTGGGAGTGAGCACAGAGGCAAATGGGAATAGTTACAGGGAGGGAAGGAAGGGTTGAAATGATGCAAAAACCAAAGTCATATATGAAATTTAAAAAAGAATAAAACATTGAAATTAAAAAATTGAACATCACTTTCAACTATAGTCACCATGTTGCACAATATATACATTGAATGTGTTATTGCATGTACTTGAAATTTTGTTAATGTCCAATATCTCTACAACATCCTTGCTATTACTTGTAACTTTTGTTAAACATTAAATCTGCCTCTGTGAGATCAATTTTTTGAAATATTCCACTTATAAGCTAGATCATGTAGTGTCTGTCTTTCTGTGTCTAGTTTGCTTCATGTAACACTTCAGGATAATGAATGCTGTTGCACATGATTCCCCATTATAGTAGTGTATAGAATATTTTAACTAATCTATGTTTTTTCAGTCTGTTTATCTTTTACTCTTCTGTAAACTGGCAGGCATTGAACATTTTATTTTCTCTTTAGTTTTTTCTCTTATACAATATTACATTTTAGAATCATACAACATACATTTTCAAAGGGCTTTTGTTCTTATTAGTAAATGCATTTGAATTTCTTTCACATCCTTTCATGACTTCATAGATCATTTCTTTTAGCACTGAATAATAAATATTCCATTGTCTGGATGTATTGGACTATTTACCCATTCACACAGTGAAGACCATCTAAGCAGCTTCCATGTTTTGGCAATTACGAAAAAAAGCTTTCTATAAGCATTTTAAGCATTTTTCCCATATTTTTGTGTTGATGCTTTTTCAACTCATTTTGGGTAAACGTCAAGTACAGGACTTTGGATAATACAGTAAGAATTTGTTCAGTTTTGTAAGAAAATACATGCTGTCTTCTAAAGTGCCTGTATTATTTTCCACAGCTCTTCCTGGCATGAATGGGATTTCTTCTTGCACCAGCTTCATGTAATATTGTCATAACTTTAGATTTTATCAATTCTGTTAGGTGTGTATTATGATTCAGTCTACCTTAATTTGTGGTTAAATCCCTAATAATATACTATGCTAAGAATATTTTTGAATAATTTTATTAAATTTTTGCAGATTTCCTACACAGCATCTTAATCATCTTTATACCCTGTTCCCAATGGGCAATATCCGATAGCCCCCCCACTGGATTTCATGCAAATGTCATCTTATATTAAGGCGTATCAAGTCAAATTAGTGTCCCCTGATGTCCCTCAATGCTGAGAATTTATCACATACTTGTATTCTACTTATGTTCATCTACTTGGAAAAGGTATGTATTCTGGCAATTTTCTCACAGCTTTTGTTTGTATATGCATCAGATTGATGGCATTTTCTTGTTGAATTTTAACTGTTCTTTGTACATAGGACTCCTTTATCGGATTCTTCTATGTAACAGTTTGTCTTTTCATTGGCATTATCTGAAGCAGATTTTCCACTTTAATGAAATCCATCATGTTGATCAGATTTTTGATGGGTCATTCACTTATTGTTACACCTAATGGATATGATTGCATCATCATGGGTTTCTCTAATGTTTGCTCTCTTCTAGCATTGTTATGGGTTTATATCATATATTTAGGTCTATAGTACATTTTAATTTAGTTTTTGAAGAAGGTAAGGAGTGAATGAATACAGATACATTTATTTCCTTGTGGATAGTCAGTTTTCCCTTTACTATATTCTCTCTGTTGTACTGACTTTGCTCTTTTGTACAAGATTATTTAATTATATTTTTGGATCTGTTTGTGTATACACCTCATTTTACAGCATTTTTATTTTCTGTTAATTAATATCCACTGTACAATACAAATATAGTAAGTCATCAGACTAGATAGAATAAGTTCTAAAATTTATTCCTTGCCACTCAAAATAATATTGTTATTGTGCCTTTGTCTTTGCAGATACTTTAGAAAGGTGGTTCTTCATAAAATAACTCAATGGATATTTAATTGGATTGCAGCAAATGTTTAAATCAAGCCAGGATAAACTGACATTTTCCTCCAATGAGACTTCTTATCCATAAACATTATTTGTTCTCTATTACCTAACTCTTTGATGTATCAGATAGTTATACATTGCCCCATATCAACATTTCACATGTTTTATGCACAAGTCTCTCACCTGAAGGTGGTAATGTACTACTTTGTGATAAGAAAATAATAGGCCTTATATATTTGCATGCAACTGAATATTTGTCAATATGCATCCTGTTCTCATATCCTGCACCTTTGTTATAAGCTGTTTTGGATCACATGGTTCTTAAAAGTATATAAAGTTTGGGTCACATTTTTACCATTTGGCTAAGATCTAAAAATATCTTCTGGCTTTGTGTGTAGACAATTATTTTGGCTCTGTGCAGGGACAGTGTCATTACTTCCTCCCACCTGTTTTTATTTCTTTTTATTGCTTAAGTTAAAACACACAGTGCAACTCTGAAGAGTAGTGTGCTGTTTTGAATCTTAGACACATCAAATCTTTCTAGTAAGCATATTCCATGTAAAGATTTGTATAGAAATTCTTTTGTAAGTTGAGAACACTCCATTTTAAGATTTCTGAGATGTTAAATTTTGTAGCTTGATAATTCCCCATCCATTGATGTGATATTTTGATTTTTTTCATTTTCTTTTATACGATTAATCACATTGATTGATTTTTAAGTTTTGAACTAACTGTGCAGGTGTAGGGAAACATCTCTTAAATGGTTTACATGTTTAAACATTTTTAAATTCAATATTATTTTTCATTGGTAATATCCACTTCCATATTCATGAGAAATATTTGGTCGATTTTATTTTCTTATAGGTCTATGTCTGGTTTTGGTATTATTGTAATACTTATTTTAATACTAGTTATACTGAAAAAGGATTTTTCATACTTTAGATTTATAAAAATTACTGAAAAGTTATCATTTTGTATTTTAATGAATAACAGTTCCAAAAATATACTTTAACATTACATTTAATTAACAAAAATGATTTGTATACTTAGGTAAAAGATAAAAATGTTTACTATTATATGTATTGTTCTTAGTCTAATGAAATCCTGATCAGTTAGCCAAAAAAATTAAACTGGAAGTATAAAACTTGAAAGTAAACACAGAACTTGCCTAATTAAGTAATAGTTTGGTAACTAACTTAGAAGCAGTTTTCAACAAGCATATCCAATGCAAAGTTAAGAAAAGCTTCTATTCAGGAAATTCACAATGTCCATTAAATAGTATTAATAGCTATATATTTATATATTTTAAAATACCATGATAAAAATAATATCAGTATCATAAACATGTTACCTTAATCATAATAATTTTAAAGGAGGTGATTAATAAGAGAGAAAAAACACACTTCCTTTTGTGTTAAGCACCTTAGCTGCACCTTGTGTTGCTGTTCCTTATTGAGAATATCTCATATTCTACGTAAAGCATATTATTCACCCATTTTCTTTTTAATGCAAATTAAATGCCATTCCATGGATTCTAGGACTTGGTCCCCATGAAATATTAAATTTAGAAGTTATATAAAGGACACATTATTTATTATTATGTGTTCAACTTTCCATATGTTCTACAACAATAAATTCAAATATTAAATGTGAAATGCATTCCAATCATGAGTGAAGGAAGCAGAATGCTAGCAAACTCCCAGATATTTCTACTTTTTCTCTGAACTTTGTAGTTGCCTAGATACTTTAAACTTTTGGAAAAGTTGTTCATAGATGGGCAAATTTAAATTTTATTGGGCCAATTCTATTTTCTGTATATACACATTTAAAATTCCAATAAATATCTAAGAGAAGACGTTGGCAAATTAGACGCATTCCATGATTTCTGTTGCAGTCTAATCTTAACTGTGCCTGTTATACATATGTAAAATACTATAATGCTAAAATGGACAAAAATTAAATTATTTATAAATACTAGACATTGATAAGAAGTATCGTTTCTTTAATGAAATTCCAAATAAACCATAGAAAATCCTCAAACAACTTTATATACATGTGGTCATTTTCTATTTCATGAAATATATGATACTGGAGCATTAGAACACATTTTTTTTTTTGTAGATTACCCATAGTAAATTAGCTCAGTATAGGTAAGATGCAAATGATTATTGTATGTATCTCTCCATTTTCCTGTGAATTTCAAAATTCAAAATTATTCAAGTAAGCTTTTGTAAGTCATACTAAACTTACCAGCTATCCTTCGACTGCATGTATATATATATATCTAATATAAATCATATGAAAATGAGATGTTAAAATATGAATATGATTATTCCAAATATTTTTACCCTATTTGTCATTGTAATGCATACTGAATCCAAACAGACCAACAGAGTCTAATCTGTGGCAGTGCCTCTTGAGGGTTTTCCTTGATTTCAGATATGATGTGAATGTTGGATGTCTCATTTGCTATGATTGAGTGCCCTTGAGGAAGGTTGAATAGAGGAGCTCAAATAGGGAAGATGAATTCCCTATAGCCACTCAGACTGCTGCATGTTTTTTTTAGAGATAGAATATTTTTCCACACAATTAGCGAAAAATCACATTGTCAGGAATTTGCCTTCAGGTCATTAACTAATATGTTCACTAACAGCTTGCAAAAAACGAATTGAAAAAATAAATTTTCTGCTTGAGTCAGAGCTGTGACTGATGGGGAATTAAATCACTCTTAGTGGAATTCTATCAGGAACTTCATCCTCTTAGAATTTCAGATGTAAACCTGGAATGACATCAAAAAATATTTCTGTCACATCTATTTATTCAAAATCTAAATGCTTCTCAAATAATATTTACTAATTACTTCATATTCATCCTGCGTTTATTTATAAGAAATGTATGTCACAGAATTTATTGTGTGTACTCAGTTTGTAAAGTTCTGCATGCACTAATGTGCTATTTTTGCTGTGTTAGGGATGATATTAGATAGTTAATGTTGTGGCAAAGACCTAAACAAAGCAAAATAACACTGCATTTTAGGAAGATAATTATCAATATTTCAAGGTATTTTAAAAAATAAGAAAGTTGAAAATAACTTTCAAGATGCTGGATATTTGCATGTAAATTCCATTCTCAGGTATAGTGAAAATTCCTACAGCTCTTAAGAGCCTTAGTAACAGTCATTGAATTAATGTGAAGTATCCTTAAAATTACACCATAGAAAGGTTAAGAAAACTCTCTTATGGGACATTATTCCATTTTGCAAAACAGCAACCCAGTTTTTTTAGTGTCAAGTGGCAGTATCTAAGATTTTGCAATGTACCATATGCCATTCTTCTGCACCCATATTATTTTGTGAAAATTAATACGATTTATATTACTAGTATAGGTAAAGTGATGAAGAGATGCAGATGTAAAGGAACTGTGAGATGTAGCACCAAAGTAATTGAATCTTTGATTCTACCATGTGACTGTGGCAGATTGTTGTGACTGCATTAAAACTACAAATTGCTCTGAATAATTACAAGTGTGGTAGTTGCCAATTGATTCAGAAACACTCCTTACAGGATTATCTATATCCAAGGGATATTCAGAAATCCTGAAGTAGGTTTGAAGCTTTAATATTCTGCTGTCTTCTTGGCATACACTCTGATGCTACTATTACAGACATCTGGAAAGTCAGGAGTAATGGCAACAGACAGTGAGTTTCCATTTCCCAGAAGTGAGATACAGCTGTTTTGTGCCAGCTGGGGATTTCTTCCACTGTGGTAATATCAGCCATTTAAAAGATGCCTAGAAAAGGTTCCAGAAGGTTAAGCCCTCAAGAAAAGATAGAAAAGGGAGGTCATCATGTCACCTCCCTCTACAGAATGAGTTGTGTTAGAGAAAATCAAACATGACCATTGCAGCTGATGCTGGCTTAGAGAATTTTAGCAGTACTTGATGTCTTATCCCAGACTCATACACATATAGCTAGCCAGGAATGAGACTCTTGTATATGTTCATTTCCACTTATATTCCATCTCCTTGTTTCAACAATGATCATTGTCTTTTTCCTCCTAGGAGACTATGAGGAGAATAAATAGTAATTCATTGTGTGGTTGAAAGATACCATTTTTTCCCTGAATTTCATTTGTCCTATTTACTAATGCTAAAGTTACCATTGAAAGGTTTTTCCTTTTTTAAGTTATGAATATAAATAATCTTTACAATATAGATAATATACTTTTTATGTTTTTTACACTGACCTGTGTAAGTTGTTAGATCATTATCTCATATATTTTACCTCAGTGTTATGGGCTAAATTTTGTATCCCTCAAAATCTAAATTGAATTGCTGACTGCTAGTTTCTCATAATGTGACTGTCCTTGAAGAACAAATATTCAAATAGGCAATTAAAATTAAATGAAGGCTGGGGATGTATATCAGTTAGTAGAGAACATGCCTAGCATAAATGAGGCCCAAAGTTCAAAGTGATATGCTTCACCTGCAATCCCAGAACTTTAGAGATGATGGTAGGAGTACAGAGAGTTCAAGTTCATCCTTGATTACACTAGTCTGAAGCCAGCCAGGGATACAAAGGATCCTGCCTCAAATAAAATAAAATAAAATAAAATAAAATAAAATAATTAAAAAGTAAGATGGCTCAGTGGTTAAGGGCACTTACTACTCTTCCTTAGGACCTGAGTTTGGTTCATGTTTGGCAGCTCACAATGGCCCATAGCTCTAACTCCAGGGGATCAAATACTCTTCTGGCCTCCACAGGCACCCACAAGCATGTATGCACATATGTTCACACAGACATACAGACATATAGATAATTAATAAAATAAGACTTTTAAAAAGACTAGGTGTTTGAGGGCCAGTGAGATGGCTCAGTGGGTAAAGGCACCCGCTGCCAAGCCTCATGACCTGAGTTCACTCCTGAAGCCCATGTGGTAGGAGAGAACAGGCTCCTGCAGGTTGTTCCCTGATCTCTATTTGTTTGGCCTTGGCACATGTGTGCCTACACACATATACAAGCACACACTAAATAAATAATGGAATAATTTTTTTGGTCTTTTTGAGTTCCAGTTCCAGCTGGCCTGGAACTCGATATGTAGACTAGGCTAGCCTTGAACTCACAGAGATCCACCTGCCTCTGCCTCCCAAGTGCTGGG
>NW_008353893.1:1561918-1582107 GCF_000622305.1 Nannospalax galili | reverse complement strand
ATCCACTCATCAGTTAAGAAACACTTAGGTTGCTTCCATCTCTTAGCTATTGTGAAAAGAGTAGCAACAAACATGATGTACAAGTGTCTCTGCGATTGGATGATTTTTTTGGGTAAATGCCAAGAAGTGGTATCACTGTGTCAAACAGTAGGTTCATTTTAATTCTTTTAAGGATTATCCATACTGCTTTCCATAAGGGATAAAGAATTTTGCAATCCCAGGAGCAATAGATGTGTGCTCCCCTTTCCCCACATCCTCTCCAACATTTGGTAAAATTAGTTTTCTTGATGTTAGCCAGTCTGACTGGGGTAAGATAAAATCTTAAAGTGGTTTTAATTTGCATTTCTTAAATTATTAATGATGTTAAATACCTTTAAAAGGTTTCTTAGCCTTCGTTATTTCTTCTTTTGAGAACTCTCTTTTCACCTCTTTAGACCATCTTTTAAGTGGGTTATTTCCTTTTTGATTCTTTGATTTTTGAGTTCTTTATATATTCTGAATGTTAAACCTCTGTCAGATGTGTTGCTGGTGAAGATTTTCTCCCACTCTGTGGATTTTCTCTTCACTTCCTTGGTTCTTTTGATGTACAGAATCTTTTTAGTTTAATGAGGTCCCATTTGTTGATCCTTGACTTTATTTCTTGAGCAATTGATGTCCAGCATAGAAAATCCTTTCATAAGCCTATATCTTGTAGGTTATTGCCAATGTTTTCTCCTAACAGGTTCAGGGTTTCAGGATTCACATTGAGGTCCTAGATCCATTTGCTGACTTTTGTGCAAGGTGATAGGGGTTTACAGGTGGATATCCAGTTTTGCCGGTACCATTTGATGAACATGCTTTCTTTCCTCCAATGAATGTTCTTGGCCTCTTTGTCAACTATCAGGTGGCTAAAATAGCATATACTCATATCTGTGTCTTCAGTTCTGTTTGACTGATGTATGGGTATATTTTTGTGCCAGTACCATGTTGTTTTTTATGACTATAGCTCTGCAATATAGTTTAAAATCTGGAGTAGTAATCTCCACAGCATTGCTCTTAGAACTCAGGGCTTCTTTGGATATCCAAGGTCTTTTGTGTTTCCATATGAATCTTAGGATTTTTTTTTCCAATTCTTTGAAGAATGTCACTGGGATTTTGATTGGCATTTCATTGAATCTATAAATGGCTTTTGGTAGAATGGGAATTTTCACAATATTGTTTCTTCCAATACATGAGCAAGGGAGGTCCTTCCATCTTCTGGTGTCTTCCTCAATTTCTTTCTTTAAAGATTTAAAATTTGCTTTGATTAGGTCTTTAATGTCTTGTTCAGGTTTATTCTGATATCTTACTTATTTTATTTTATTTTATTTTATTTCACTTTATTATTTTATTTTATTTGAGGCTACTCTGAAAGGGAGTGTTTCTATGTACTCTCTCTCTGATTGCTTGTTATTTGTATATAGACAGGCTACAGATTTTGTTGATTAATTTTGTAACATGACACTTTACTGAAAGTATTAATCATTTCTAGGAGTTTTGTAGTGGAATTTTTGGCATCTCTTAGTTATAATATCATATCGTCTGCAAAAAGGGATAATTTGATCTATTACTCCTCTAATTTCCTTCTCTTGTCTTATTGCTCTTTCAAGAGTTTCAAGCACTATGTTAAAAAGGAGTGGAGATAGTGGACAGCCTTGTCTGGTTCCTGATTTTAATGTGACTGCTTCTAGGTTCCTCCATTTAGAATAATGTTTGCTGTGGGCTTGTTGTATATAGCTTTAATTACGTTGAGATATATTCCATCCAGTCCAATTCCTGCTAGTACTTTGAGCATTATTGCACATTAAATTTTGTAAAGCCCTTCTCTACATCTATTGATATGATCATGTGGTTCTTGTCTTTGAGTCCATTTGTATGATTTATGATGTTTATTGACTTACATATGTTGAACCATCCCTGTATCTCTGGAATAAAGCTGATTTGATCATGATGGATGATCTTTTTGATATGCGTCTCTATATGTTTTGTTGAGAATTTTTGCATTTATATTCATTAAGGATATGTGTCTATAGTTTACTTTTTGGATCTTCTTTTTTGATTGTATCTTTACTCAGCTTTGGTATTAGAGTGATGCTGGCTTCATAGAAGGAATTTGGAAGTTCTCCCTCCATTTCTTCTTTTTGAATAAATTAAGGGGTATTGGATGAAGATCTTTAAATGTCTGGTAGAATTCAGCGGTAAATCCATCTGGTCCAGGGCTTTTTTTAGTTGGGAGGTTTTGTATTACTATTTCAATTTCCTTATGTGTTATGGATCTGTTTAAGCTGTTGATCTCTTCTTGGTTTAGTTTTGGTGGTTTCCATGATTTTAGATACCTGTCCATTTCTCTTAGATTTTAAAAGTATTCTCTTATAATGTTCTGGAACTTTTTGGTGTCTGTGGTGATGTTTCCCCTTTCATCTGTGATTTTATTGATTTGGAGGTGCTTTCTTTCTTTTGGTTTGCTGCCAATCTTGTTTATCTTTTCAAATAATCAGATCTTGGATTCATTGTTTCTTTGTATTGTTTCCTTTGTTTCTATTTCATTAATTTCTTCTGTGATTTTTGTTATCTCTTGCTGGGTTTGGGTTTCATTTTTTTTTTTTGCTTTTCAAGTGTCTTGAGTTGAACAGTTAAGTCATTTATTTGTGTTCTTTCTGATTTTTTAATGTAGGTACTTAAAGGTATTAACTCCCCTCTAAGGACTGCTTTCAACCTCTCCCAGAGGTTTTGTTAATTGTATTTTCCTTTTCATGCAGTTCCAGGAATACTTTTATTTCTTTCTTAATTTCTCCTTAGAGCCATTCATCATTCAGGTGTATGTTCTTTAATCTCTATATGCTCAGTACTTACTAGGGTTTCTTCCAGTGTTGATTTTAAGCATTATTGTATTGTGATCTGATAGAATATATGGAATTGTTTCAATCTTTTTGTATTTGTTGAGGTTTGTTTTGTGCCCCAGTTTGTGGTGCATTTTGGAGTAATTTCCGTGGGGCACTGAATAGAAAGTATATTCTTTGGTGCTTGGGTGGAATATTTGGTAATATCCGTTAGGTCCATTTGATGTATGGTATTGTTTAATTCAGATGTCTCTCTGTTCATTCTCTGACCTGTTGACATCTTGAATGGAGACAATGGGGTATTAAAGTCCCCTATCATTAATGAGTTGAGATTAATCTGGGTCTTAAAGTCCTGTAGTACTATTTTTATGAAGTTGGGCACACCAGAGTTTGGTGACTGTAATATCTTCTTTAATCAGAATGAATTGGCCTTCTTTATCTTTTCTAATTAGCTTTAGTTCAAAATGTATTTTGCCAGATATTAGAATTGCAACTCCTGCTTTTTTCTGAGTATCATTTGCTTGGACTATTTTTTCCATCTTTTCACCTAAAGGTAATGCCTGTCCTTGAAAGTGAGATGGGTTTCTTGCAGACAATAAAAAGTTGAGTTTTAATTCTTAATCTGTTCAACTAGTCTGTGTCTCTTGACTGGGGATTTCAGTCCATTGATATTTAAGGTCATTAATGAAAGATATGTATTGATTCATGTTATTTTGATTTCTATTCACATTCTTGGTGTAACTATGTTTCCACAGCTATACCTTCATTACATTTCTTTCTGTAACCCCTTGGGTATGGTCTTTCCTTTCTTCAGCTCCTTATATTGCTTCTAGAACTCTCTGAAGGGCTGTTTTTGTGGACATGAATTCATTCAGCCTATTTATGTCATGGAAGATTTTTCTTTCCCCTTCAACTATGATAGGCATTTTGGCTGGATAAAGTAATCTGGGCTGACACCTGTGGTCATTTAGAACTCAGAATATTTGTTTCAAGCTCTTCTGGCTTTCATAATTTTCACTGAAATGTAAGCTGTAATTCTGATAGGTTTTCCCTTATATATGACTTGTTTTTCTTTTGAAGCTTTCAGTATTTTCTCTTTGTTCTGTACGTTTAGTGTTTTTACTATGATGTGCCGTGGAGAATTTCTTTTCTGGTCCTGTCTGTTTGGTGTTCTACATGCTTCTTGTATTTGTATGGGCATGTCTTTCTTTAATTTTGGTAAATTTTCTTCTACAATCCTGTTGAAGTTCTGGTACATACCATTATCCCGAGATTCCTCTCCTTTATCTATGCCTATGATGTGTAAGTGTGATCTGTCTATGGTGTCACACAATTCCTGAATATTCCATTCTTATGTTTTCTTAAATTTTTCACAATCTTTGCTTGAGTGATCTAATTTGTCCATTTTGTCTTCCAGCCTTGATATTATGTTTTCCATTTCATTCATGCTATTAGTGAGGCTTTCTTCTGTCTTTTCTAATTGGATTATTGAGTGTTTCACTTCCTTCTTCATTTTATTCTAAGTATTCATCAATATTTCTAACTCTTTCCTGAATTCACTCAGAAGTTGATCCCTATCTTCTTTCAGTTCTTTGATTTGTTGGTGTGTTCTTTAAATTCACTGAATTCCTTTATCATGTCTAAGTTGTTCTTTGTTCTTTTGTTTTTTGTTTTTTTTTTTTTTTTGGTCTTTTTGAAAAGGGTCTTTCTGTAGCCCCAGCTGTCCTGGAATTCACTATGTAGACTAGGCTGGCCTTGAACTCACAGACATCTGCCTGCCTCTGCCTCCCAAATGCTGGGATTAAAGGCGTGTGCCACGTCATAGTTGTTCTTTTTAATTTCATGTCCAGTGTTATCTGTAGGGGGTTGTCATTGTACTCCTCTACAGGACTGTTGGTACTTGGTGAGGATATATGGTTTGGGTTTTTCATGTTATTATTTTTTTACTGTGACTTTGACCTATGGATTTCTTTTATATATTCTGATTTTTGTGTTAGACTCAAGCCATCTTCTGCTGAGTTTAGGTTTGCTTCTGTTTGTAAACTTTATGTGACTTTGTGATTTACTTGTTTGGCATGAAAAGCCATTTGGTCTAGGCTTCAGGTTCTTTCTTTTGATTTTATGTTGGAGGGACCAGATGGCTTTAGTCCTGCTTCTCAGGAGTTCCAACAGAAACCCAAGTTGGATGAGGATCAGATGCTCTTGGTCTTTCTCCTAAGGTCTAGATCCCTCTAGTCAGCAGGCACAGTACAATTTGGGAGGATTGCTAGGTACAGGTAGTATTCAGGAATCCAGAGCAAGCAGGGAAGGAAGCTGGTCTCTGGAATCCAGGTTGGGGGCTGGGACAGCCAGGGAAGAAGACTGGTTTTAGTTATGCAAAGGAGAGGTAGGGGAGGGGATAGGCTTTGAGGGCTCCAGGGAACTAGACTGAGGAATTGGGTTGGTCTGGATGCAAAGGATCAGGGAGCAGGGGAAAGTCTGGGCCAAAATGGTAGACCCAAGGTCTGGGGTGCCAAGAGAAGAAATAGGCCAGTGCCCATGCTAGGAGAGTCATGGTGGGATAGCAGGGAGGGTGAATGAGGTTGTGGGAATCAAGGCACAGGGGGTAGGGTCAAACTTATCCAGGAAAGATGTTGGCCTCTGAAAGTTTGAGGTTTGGCCAGCAAGGGATGAAGGCTGGTCTCAGGTACGCAAAAGCAAGGTGGGGGAGGGGACAGGCTTTGAGGGCTCCAAGGGAATATACTGAAGAATTGGGCTAGTCTGAGTGAAAGGATCAAGAAGCAGTGGGGAGACTGGGCCAAGAGGTCTTGGGTGCTAAGAGAAGAAATGAGCCAGTGCCCATGATAGGAGGTGAGGCATGGTGGGGTAGCTGGGAGGGTGAATGAGGTTGTGGGCATAATGACATATTTTCTTAGCTCAAAATACACATAAAAATAATTTTTTATTACTTAATAACCATATGATTAGAAGAAGCATTCATTACAGTTTTAACACATTTAGTAACAATTTTCAGAGCAAAGATACATCTCTTTCAAAAGTGCCTGTAAATTAATTCACAGTTGAATTAATACAGTTATACAATTTTGAACTCAGTATAAACCCTGTAAGACATAAAACTGAATGAGTTTTTAAGCTTTAAAAAAGATCTCCATTTCATTTTAAAATATCCTGTTTCCTATCGAAAGACTCATTTTTAATGCTAGTAATACTTAGATGTTTGCACATGCGCCTCTAATCTCTATGTATCTTATTATTACAAAGTTATCAGGCAGATTTCAGTGGTAGTGTTTTTCACCTTTAAAATAAAATTCTTAAAAATGTAGAAGCACATTCAAAATATTTTAATGACTGCAATTTTTTATCCAATATGATAGATATTGTACAGACCAAGAGAACAGTATGCAGTATGATGCTGTGAATTCAGATGCTTTTTCCAAAATTATCCATCTTCATGATTTGGGAAAATTCAAATTGTCTTGTGCTTCTGTTTCTTCAACTGTATAAGAGGATACTAACAGTACTTATGATTTTTGATAAGACCAATTAAATTATTAGTAGATAATTCTTCAAATAATATGTACATAATATGAACATATTGCTATCTTTTAAAAAAATATTTGATTATTTTTATTTTATGTGTGTGACTGTATTGCCTGAATGTGTATGAGTGCACTTGTGTTGTGTATGCCCTCAGAGATCAGAAGAGGGCATCAGATCCTGTGGAACTGCCATTACAGATGGTTGTTAGCCACTATGTGGGTGCTGGGAATCAACCCTGGGTCCTCTGCAAGTATAGCCAGTGTTCTTAACCGCTAAGTCATCTCTCAAGGCCCACATAATACCATCTTAATATTAATATATAACATCTCTGACCAATTTTATCTGCTGTGGTGTAGTCAAGGTGAAGCAAAGTACACTGTTACATAGAATCCACATTTCATACATTTCAAGCTAATGTAATGAAGACTGAATCAAGGAAATAAAGAATATTTACAGAGAGTTTAATGGGTCAGCAGGCAAAGGAGCTTTCCACCCCATGTCTGAGGTCCTGATTCCAATCCTTGGAATCCATAGTGGAAGGAGAGAACTGAAAAAAAGTTGTCCTCTGACCTCCACATGTACATGCACGAACACACATAATATGGTAATAAATACAAATTTTTAAAGAAAATTTTCAAGAATATTAAAGTACTCCATAATTGAAGATGAGAAATAAGAGCTATGAGAAGTACTAGCCATAAAATATTGCTGGTGATCAAATAAACTGGACTCTATAGGAGGTTGCTAATATAAAGGAAATAGGGTAGAGGTACAGCATGAGCAGGAGTACTCGGATTTCTGAGCCAGTGGCCAGTCACACATATTTTAAGGTAAATTAGTGGAGTCAGAATTTAGATAACATGGAGGAAATTTTCTTAAAAAATAAAGTCAAAGGAGGATAGTAGCAACTGATGAAAGAATTATACGTGTGCAATGTAAAGTCACAAATATGCAAAAACATGAGAATTCCACAAGGACACTGCCATTCATATTTCAAAGGTTAGATTTCAAAGTTTGTCTGAAAGAATGAACAAAATCTGAAGAAGTGTCATATGAGGTAGAGAGTAGTCTCATCTATACTATGTGCTTCCTTGACACTGTATCTCTCATTGAGGAAAACAGAATAGAATGCGCAGAAATACAGTGAGAGTGTAAGAAATGTATCCCAGTCTGGCTTTAGTAAAATCAAAATGCCTTCACCAGAGAAAAAAATCTAATAGGGATATTTCATTGAGATATATCCAGGGAGTGTAAATTACACTTGTTTTCATTGTGATGAAAATACTTGACAACTTAATGAAGGAAAGATCGATTTGAGCTCTTGATTCCAAAGGTTTTAGTTAGTCATGTCTGGGCATGCATATTGGAACACTTAAGTTCATTATAGCGGGAATGTGGACAAGGGATTTTTCACATTTCAGGAGACCGGGAAGCAGAATGTGTAAGGCTAGAATCAGGAACAGGCACTACTTCCAAAGGCCTGTTCCTATTGACCTGCTTCTGTCAGCTAGGAACCCAACTCTAAGGATTCCAGTGAATCCTTCCCCAAAATATCACCAGCATCAGGAGAATAAGCATCCAAAACACAGGTCTGCAGAGGATATTTCAACCGAAGTCTTAGCTGAGGCAAAGATGATAAAAGATACATTTATAAAAGAGCTCCCCAATGTAGATTTGATTAATGATGTAGAACTGAGAAAAAATTAGACTGTATGGATACTGTAAGGGAGTACAAAAAGAAGTTTGGAAGGGAGGGCCTGTGAGCCTTGACCTCTAGATCTGACCAAGAGGGAGTTTGGTAATTGAGTGTAGGCTTCATGTTCTCTTAAAGGAAGTTAAATGATCTTTATTTATTTATTTTTATTTTTTAGTCTTTTTGAGACAGGATCTCTTGTAGCCTTAGATTACCCAAAACTCCCTATGTAGACCAGATTGGCCTGAACTCGCAGAGATCTCCCTGCCTCTGCCTTCAGAGTGCATGGATTAAAGTCATGCCCCATCACACCCAGCTCTATGATATATTGTTTCTCAGAAGATGTTAGTATAATTGTGAATTACTGTCTCAGTTAGGTAATGATTTTTTACTTGCCATGAGCAGGGCAGTATCAGTGGGAACAGGTGGATATCTGTGACCACACCCTCAGATGACGGTGCCTTCTGGAAACCCTGAAAAAAAAGTGTTTTTTCTTCTTTGTTACCCAATGAACATGCAGAACCACCCTGCATGTTACACATGGACGTTGTTATGGAAGACAGCATTTGAATAAATGAACTTATAAAAAAAATCAATAGAATAACAATAGGGAGAAGTTCAGAGTATATCTTCCTCTTTAGTAATATTGACTAAGGTTGCTTCACTATTTAGATGACTTTATAATATTTATATTGACTTGCCTGTAGACTTATGCTTAAATACCTTTACCAGTTATTGAAGAGTTCCTTAGTATATTGCCAACATTATTGCTATTTTTGTTGTTGTTGCTTCTGGGGCATGGTCTCAGGTCTCAGGAGTGCCTTAAAATTCCTATGTGAGCAACAATGACGTCAAACTCCTGATTCTCCTATTCGGCTTCCCAAATGCTCAATTACAGGCATGTCCTACCCACCTGATGTGTTGAATACAACTTTTGTATTAGGATTTTGTGTACTGAAATTCTCTCTTCTACTTTAAATATCACGAAGGTCTTGAAACAATTTACAAAAAGCAAAGTAAATGCACCACAACATTCTTCTACTCTTATCATCAAGTTTATCTGTTTTTTTTTTCAAAAATATTTATTATGAATATATTAGCCATAACAGAATAACACACATTAAATGATTTTATTTATGCAAATGGTCTAAACAAATTCATCTGTTATATACTACAAATAAACATTTCTTTGTAGCAATGCTGATCCAAAGCTTAGCATTTGAATCCAGAGGAGAGATTGAAAATCTGAAATCTCTACCAAACATTTACAACTTTTTTACATTTGTATAAGGTGTTTTCATATGCACAGCTGATGCTAAAGAATCACACAATCAGAATCGAGTTTTAAAAAGAAGGCACAAACCAAATTCCTTATTATAAAATATGATTAACTGTTTTGTTTAAGCTGCATTCATTGATGTCCTTGGCTATGTCTGGTCGACTTACTGGGTAGCAAGTTCAACATGCCTGTTAGTATCTTCACTTTAAACTGAATTATTTTACCTTAACTATGATGCAATAATGAGAATTTTCTGACTGAGTCCTTGATAACAGCTTGTGTTCCAGAGGGAGTACTCCTTCTGACTTCACCCACAAGAAGCAAAATGGCTTATTTCTTCTAATAGCTACAGTAAGACATTTAAAGAATAATGACTCTTCTATGCAAAGGATATTGTAACAAAATATAAAAAATCATATCCATAAATTCCTAGAACCCTAAATTTGGCCTTCAACGTTTTTCAACATCCCTTAAGGTAGAACTGACAGTAAAACTTTTGCAAATTTTCCTAGTCCTAACTAAACTACAACCCTGTCAAGCACTATATAAAAATTACCTTAGATCATACCTTTTTCCAAGGTCAAGTTATGTATGTGAAAACTAGATATGGTAGAAAAAAAGGGCTGTGAAATATCAGGAAGATGAACTTCCCATATAGCATGTATGTAGTAAGGTTAATTTACAGACTCTGGGACCTTAAAATCAGAGGATGTGCATCTTCGCTTTTCAGTATCAAATACATTCACATTGGATTAAAGGATGCTAGTTGAAGCATTTTATACACATGTAATAAACATTTTTTTTCAGACAAGAAAGCATCTAGGAAAATTTGTCCTCTTGTTATAATTTTATTAATTTCCATTTCTTAACATCAGACAAGTCTGTTTAAGATAGCTTGGATATATTCAATAGAAACTATTAAACATTTGCTTTTAGTACATTAAGTGCCCCAAATTTAAAGTGATGAAATCTATACACTGTTTTTACAGTTTATATTCTAATGTGCTAAAACCACAAATGTAATAAATCTATGTAACTCAGGTTTTGCAGCATTATTTTTTTTTTACAAAGCACTCAAGTATACCAGTTGTCAATACTAAAATGAAAAATAAGACATTTCCCTAAAGTATATTGAACATAAAGTATTCCACAAATTCACATTCCAAACTATAAAAGTTCTCTTGTGTTTTGGAAATTTTATTTTGTTTTTAATTAAATTTTATGTAGAGAGGTAGACCTCTCCTTAAGTCAAAGGAGTATAATAAATGATAAGAAAAAGAAAGCAAATGTAATGGAACATGCAAAAACTAGTAATTTTTGTACTATCACATATTTAAAATCATTTTTACTAGCTCAAGAAGTTCTACTATATCATTTAAATATAAAGAAGATGCAGAGGAGATATTTTTCAGTGTACTTACAAACAGAACATGTTTTTTTATTGTACTGTAATGTTCATAATTGTAAAAGCAAATTTTATTATGCTTGCTTTTTTGCTTTTAGAGTCTAGGGCTCATTTTGCTCAGGACACGCTTGAATTCAACATGTATGTAGGCAAGGATGATCTTGAAATCCAATACCTCCTGCCCTATATTCTTAAGTGTTGGGATTACAGATACACATCAGCCTTAAAAATCTTTTAAGGAAATTATTTACCATTAATTTCTTATAAAGGGAGTGTGCCATATTTAATAACAGTAATTCAGAATGTAAAAGAAACTTGTGCATTAAATGTTTTATTAATATTAGCATTAATAGTCTATAAATAAAAGAAAACTAAAGTATCAATTTTTTTTCGTTCAGGTCTTTATTTAGTTTTCACAAGCTAATACTGAGCACTGTAATTTCCCAGACTTCTGTCAATAATGCTCTACCTTCAAATTCTACTTTAATTTCTGGAATGACCATGGTTGTCCCGATTTTTATTTTTATTTTTAAATTAGATCCTCAGGTCACACTTCTCTAGTTCATCACTTTGAGTCTTCCCAGGGAGGGTGTTTGCATTCTTCCCCTGGAAAATCCTGTTCCACTCCTTTAGTATTTTGGCCTCTTCCTGTAGGGCTGCTTCGTCCTCTTGCAGAGCTCCTTGTTCTTTTCTCAGAGCCTTGTTCTCTTCCCTAAGAGCCTGCTCCTCCTTCCACAGAGCCCACTCTTCCATTTCCATTTCCAGAGCAGCTCCCTCCTTTGTCAAGGCCTCCCGCAGCTCTACAGCCACTCCCTCCCTCAACAGGGCCCTCTCTTCCATCCTGAGAGTGCTCTCCTGGTGCTGCAGAGCCTTGGTCTCCTCACACAGAGCTCTGATCTCTTCTTCAAGAGCTTTAGCTTCATTCTGGAAGGCTATCTCTTGCTGCTGGAGAGCTGTAATCTGAGTTTCCAGTGCAGGATTCTGCTGCCAGTAAGATTTTCTCTCTGTGTTCAAGGCATTCAGTTCTTCTTCTGACAGTTTTTGATTTTCCAAAGCCAACTTTTTCACCTTCCAGAGAAGCTGGCTCTGCTGTCTTAGGAGCTGATTCCTTTCCCTGATGAATTGGTTGAACATTCGAAAAGCTTTGTTTTCTCTTCCAAGAGCATTGTTTTCCCCCCAGAGGGTTTTGTTTTCTTTTCTCAGAGCCTTGTTTTCATCTCTGGTTGTCTTATTTTCCCTACAGAGATTTTTTTTTTCTACCTCATGAGATTCATGTTTGAGTTTACTTTGATCTTGGATACAAGAGAAAAAAGAAAACAAATGCAGTACTTTTATTTATCCATTTTGAACCTGAGACAGCCATTGTTTGTTTGTGTTGTAATTGGTCCACTAGTGATATTTGCAACAGAAAATCTCTTAAATTTGCTGATGGAGTACTGGCTGTCCCCTTGACTTAATGATAATACTGTAGAGATGTAAATAAAGCTCAGTCAGGCCAACTGGAGGGAAAATAAGTGAAAAGACATTTAAAAGTTAGTGGAATAGCTATTAACTTGATATCACCAAAACTGTATTTAAATCTAAACATATATGAGTTTAAATTTAATCACTTTATTGTGTATAACATTAAATTGATCAAGGGTGGTATACTGACTTGCTATCTGATTGTCTGAATGATTTCTACACAATTTTAGTGTTCTAATTAATTCATTGTCTTTAAGCATGTTACCATCTAATGTGGAAATAGACTACCAATTTAAGATTACTTCTAGCTATTTAAAGATTTCTATTGAAAAACTGGAAAATGTTGAGGACATTTAAAGGTAGGGATATTTTAATTGTTACAATATTTACTTAGCATGATAGTAAAGTTAAGTTTTTAAGCAGGCATTCACACATTTCTGTGATCTCTGAGTCCTCTGTAAGTCTGGTTCCCGAGGAAGAGAAAAAACTAAGCAACATTTTATGTCATCAATAAGGATGTCATTGAGTGTTACAACATTAGTGATGTAATGGGCTATATATATAGTATTTGGGCTCTTTTGGAAAGCATGTGTTTTAGGAAAAAAAGAAATGCTATAAAATTTGATGATTTTATTATTAGTAAATGTATATATAGTGCCTACTTCCATATCAGTTATTCAGACATCTGAATATAAATGCTGGACTGGATAAGACTTAACATATATGACAGAATACCTGAAATCTGGTGGGAAGGGCTACAGGGAAGGTTTCTAAATTTGATTAAGGAATTTTATATGAAATGCACAGAAAATTCAAATAAAAACTTGGGAAAAAGATTTTGGAACAGCTAAAATGATTACCATTGATTTTAAAACATTTTTCTTTTTGCCGTTAGCAAAATATTTCATTATTAGTTAATATTTCTGTTAGATTACTCACAAATAGTGAATACTGTATAACCAAAGTTGAAACTGTAAAAATTAGTATTGCTGAATTATCTGTATGATGTAAATTTGTATGTCAAAAATAAGATGCTAAATTTTAAATCCAGTAATTCTATCTAACACAAATTTTATATTATCATAGAATAATAATAGAACACTAACCTTTATAATATTTTCAGGATATGGAACTCTGAGAGATGGAGAACACTATGTCATTACTGAATATTACAGAAGTGTTAATATGTTTGAATTATTATGAAGTTCTCATTGTATTTTTATGTAAACATAAAATCTGAATGCAAAATAGAATAAGTCCAAATTACTCATGCTTGAATAATTGCCAGTTTATTCATCTTCCCAAAATTACTAGCAGCTACTTACATTCTGAGTCACAAGGTTGAAAAATATTTATCCTTGTCACATATTTGTGCCATATAACTTGATAAAGTATTTGAAAACTATAAAGGCATGGAATTAGAGCTAGAGTAAAATTGGAAGAGTCCATGTGAAAGCTTATTATTTTTATCTAAATGGGAAAAAAAGTATCCATCAGATTATCTTCCTCAGTAATCTGAGACCAGCTGTGAAACTGGCAGCTTCTTTTTTCACTGTTGGTCCTACTCTTGTGCAGTGACCATGGCAGCAGCAAGAATTATTTTATGTATATTTTTATTCAATTTTTGTGCATTTCCTACAATGAATCTTAGTCATATTTAGACTCCTCTCCAATCTGCACTCCTCATAGCCCTCCCCATCAGAATTCATGTATCCCGTCATATATATTAAGGACTACCGAGTCAAACTTTTGTTCCCAGAGGTCTCTCATTGCAAAAAGAATTCTAACATGAAAAGTCTCAGAGTGCTTTGATCTCTGAAATTTAAGGGCAAACTGAAAACCTACAAGTTTTTTGCTATCCTTGATCTACTAAATAAAGTGAATTCATATTTTACAATTTTTCCATAAATAGAAATTATGCCCCAGATAGCTCCATCAATGAAATTTTACAATTTTTATATTACAATTCATTCTTCATTTACATTTTATAGGTTACCTGATTTTTTTATGTATCTACAATGGGGAATGATTGAATCAAATTAACAAACACATCTAAATATTTATGAAAAAAATCATACTAATAGTTTCATGAACTCATAGAAGTGACAGAAATAAAAATAGCTTATTGTTTTGACAATATATTATTAGCCTGAGATAAACTCTAACATGAATATTATAAGAATGGAAACTAGAGGCTAAAGTAACTCATGAACCAAAGATTTCAAAAATTATCAAACCAAGTTTAATGATGAATAAATTAAGTCATTTATTGTAACTGTATTGAGCATAAATCATAAATGCAAAATTACTTTAATACTAGAAAATCAATTAATGTATTTCATTATATTAACAGAACAAAGTGGAAAACTTGAATCATATGCTCACATATGAGTAGGTACATTAAAAAAGTGTTTAATAAAACAAAAACAAATGAACTCCCTTGCTTAAGAAAAAAAATCATCAAAGATCACAAATCTCACAAAACTCTTCCTTTTTTTGGAAGGGTCATCCTATACTCTGGCTATCCTGGAAGTGCAAGTGTAGACTAGGCCTGTCTCAATCTCACAGAAATCTACCACCCTCTGACTCCTAAGTGTTGGCATTAAAGATATATGCCCTCACACCTGGCCCCCAGAATTCCTCTTAACCCATGATAAGTAGAAAGTAATTATTTCAGTTATAAAGTATGGTAGAGGCTCAATTACAGAAATGTAGAGTTTGTAAGTCAAAACTATATAATAAGGAGTAGAGAAAATATAAGCATCTCAAGATCTATCTTAAAATCATGTTGGAAACATAAGAAATTAAAAAGGGTTATACTCTGTCAGGACCAGCCTGGTAACTCACGCTCATTGAAACAAGCAACATGTGTTTTCAGTAATTTGTAGATTGTAGTTCTAAATTTTAGATGTTAGTAAATATGCTGAAGTAATCTGTAAGAGAAAGGAAGTTATCTTGAAAATTACAGTGCAGGTTAAAGAGTGAATTCCAAACTAATAACAATGTGATAATATAAAGTGTAAGACAGCATGGATATTTATAAATGCATTTTTGTTGATTATATGTGAATTTTCTGGTATTAGAATTTTAACTTATTCTAGTAAGTTGACAATGTCCTGCTCTCTCTACATGGTAAGAAGGTTAAAACTTTGAAGAATATCAGGTAGGGCAAAACACAATGCAATAATAACCTTTGGGAGATTCTTACAACTAGTTAAGAATTATACAGCAAAAACTGAAGCTGAAAATTACACACTATGCATTTTCAAGCTGTAGGTTTATTCCCTATATTGCAAAAATTATTTCAGGATTTATCAAATGATTTTGCTGTACAAAATCTACATTCTGGAATTGTAGTATCATACCATTAGAATTGACGGCCGTAACTGTGATACTTCGGTATTCACTTTAATAATGAATTATCTCCACAATGAATTATTTTTTAATCTTAAACATCTTTGAATTTCCCAAATGTTTTGAGATTCCAGTGTTGGGAAACTAGCCAAAGCAATGTAGATGGACAGTATCAAGGATGATAAATACGATTTCATTGGGTTTTGAAAAATTACTTCTAAAAATAGCACCGATATAGTCTGAATATTTCCTCCTAAAATTCACATGCTGCACTCTTAACCTCTACTAAATGAGAATGGTGTAATGGTCCTGCATCATTTGGAGATAGGCCCCTTATAGTGGTCCTTATGTAAAATGAGAATGGCCAGTATCCTTTCAAGAAGAGGAAATCCCGATGCACTTAAGTCCAAAATGAAGCCATATGAAGACACAAACAGAAGGTGTCATCTATAAATCAGGAGAGGGGCCTCCCAATAATCACCACCACCCATACTCTGATGTTTTGTACTTCTAGAATCTGAAATTGGGAGAAGACATTTCTGTTGAGTCTGTGACATTTTAGTTAATGCAATGGTAGCAAACTAATGCAAAACATACCATTTTCCAGCTTATTTTCTGCTATGATTGCCCTGTGACTCAGGAATAAATTGATCATCAACAAGTTGATGCTGATGATCATACCTGAACATTTTGCTCAATCTGTTAACTTCCTGAAACTTTCTACATCCTACCTAATTCTACTTCTCCTATGAGTCCCAGGTTTCCTTTCATATTCTTTTCTTTTCTTTTTTTTTCTGTCCAGAAAAGACGGGAACTTATAAGGACCATGCTAGCCTCAAATTCCCAATATATCTGAGGATTACATTGAACTTTTGATCTTCTGTTTCTATTTCATGAGTACTGGGATTACAGTTGAGTGCTACTGTGTCCTGACTTCAAGGATCCTGCAAATTTGGTTTTGTAAGCACTTTGCTCTCCACCTAAGAACCCGGTTATAATCCCTAAGTGCATTTTCAGTCTTGTGCCACAGTGTCTGTTTCTTCTGATGTATCTCATGGAACACTTTGTACCCATGCTACTGGGCGCCTGGATTGATATGTTTCTTTCATGAATTGACAGATTGAGAGCAACCGTGGTTCATGAGGTTCTTTGCACTAGCTAGAAAACTCAGAACCTGCTCTTGGTGGTTTCCTCCTTCTTGACTGAGAACACTGAATACAAGAAATTGATGCAGTTAATTTAGTTCTATTCATGCACTAAGGTTTGGTATTAGCAATTTAATGTGAAAGTTCATCTGATGTTATTAAGTACCATAGAATTCAGCTCTCCTTAAATAGAAAAACAGTAAATATTTTCGCAAAGAATATTTAAAGTTCTAATAAAGGACTAAAATGCTATTTTTACCTAAAGCTCAATCATTAATGCTTGTTTAGAAAACTCTGACCTTGTGAAGCAAGCAATTAAAACATGCATGTAAGTCATCTGCGGCAGCTTCAAGTACGGGTGTTAGCTTGCAGGGTCTACTTTTGCAGAAGGCAACCTGTGAGTCTCCACATCTTTTGCTTGCTAAGTACTCAGCAGTCAGTTCCTACTTTTCAGACCTCAGCTGGGTTCTGACAGTGGCTAAGCCCCACAAAGTCTGTCTTTCAGTGTACTTCATTGCCTCAAGTGGCCTCTTGTAAGAACTTTTTGAGGTCTATGTGATTGCTGAGATTATGCCTGTGCTTCTCCTGATAGTATAACCATCTTTCTTTAACATAATGCTTTTACTTAACTTTCTGTACTCCCACAGTGTTCACATCAATATCTCTCTCACCTCAGGAAATGTTCAACTGCAAAAATATCACCTGAATACATCTAAGCCTCTCCCATGAAACTAAGGTATAATATCATATGTTCTATGCTCCGGCATGGCCCAAGTTTTCTCTATGATCTACTTTTGTCATATGATTTAGACTATCAAACCAGTAGACCAACATTAACCATCACTGAAATTAACTACTTTAAAACCACAGATATCCAAGTGAAAGGACAGGACCTTGTAAAATAAACATGTGTTACTCAGTTAATCAGTAGGTACTAGCTACTAACTATAAGAACAGCAAACTTCATGGGCTGGAGAGATGGTTGCTATTGCAAATGACCCAGGTTAAGTTCCCAGCATCCACATGGTGGCCAACAACCATCTGTAACTCCGGTTCCAAGGAATCTCATACCTTGTTCAAGTCTCTGCAAGCACTGCATTCATGTGGTTCATGTATATACATGTGGGTAAAACAGTCATACATACACATAAAATAACAATAAATAGAAAAGAAAAAGTTTCTTTAGAGACCTTTTCTTTAGAAAAATTGCTATGGCATTTAAGCACAGGAATGCCGGCCTCCTTTCTGCACGACTGAGGCATTAGGACCAGTAAGGCAACACTAAGAGGATTAGGGATGATAGAAGAATCACACATTTGGCATTATGATTAGAGGTATTCCAACCAGGCCAGGCAACAACAGCCTTTCATTGTATTGTATGTTTGGAAATGTCAACACTGATCTAGGCTGTAGAGAGGAGGCAAAATATGGTCCAGAGAAATGATCACTTTCAATCCCCAAATTTCATAACCGTCTTTCAAAAAACATAATCAGACGAATAACTACCAATAGAATCCACTTAATTTTTACTTATAGTCAAAGAATATTTCCTAAAGTTAATGAAAACAAAATCACAGCAATGGTTTGTTTAAGTGATGATCTAATTACTTTATAGAAAGTTATCTTTCTTCCTTAAAACAGTGTGAGGCTGCCAAACTCACTGTTATTGCTAGGAGCTTCATGGTATTTGGCTCCTGGGCTCCATCTGTGTCTGTCTGCATCTGCTTTCATCCTCCTCAAACTCCTCTCTAAAGGAGCACAGAGAATCTGCAATTCATGTCAGGGCACCCAGCCAGATAAGAAGCTGCCAAATATCAACATCAGTTTTGTGAGAAGAATTAAGTTACTTAAGCTTTCTCTGTAGCATAGCAATAGTGCTGTTCATTGAAAGGTTATGTAGTTTGAGTCTGTATTTCCACCCTGCTGTGAACAGGTAATATAGAAGTGAGAGTGTAAGTTATTATATTATTTGGACAATTTATAATGACCTAACCTTTTCAAGGGTTCTTCTCAGTGTTAGGTTTTGTTGTTAGTAAGATTTTTAACTCTTTTTCTTTTTCTGCAGTTGTCAAAAATAATTTGGAGAGGAGAGTGTGAAAACCTGGGCAGAGTACATTTATGAGAGTTTCGTGGTTCTAAGTGTATCCTTAATAATCATTACCCTGGACAACCAAAGTGATGATGTCTTTATGAGCCTGTGGGGTGTCTTCTCTTTATGCCCTAAAATAATTTTAGATTGATTGGTGTTTTTCAAATATTCTAAAATTTGAGAATATAAACTATAAGAGATATTATGAACATCTTTTTCAGTCAAGCCTTTGTTCAATGTTTTCAATATTATTTTTTTCCATGGATAAAAAAGATAATAAAAATAGTTTACCCTCACATGTTTGCTTTGAGTCTTAAGTGAGTGATGAATGAAAATAGTTGCAATTATTTTCAAGCCCATTTCGGCTCTCATCTTGAAATAAGTACCATTATAATTAGGTAGTATATTTTCAGCCTGAAATAGTGGCAGCCCATGCCTTTAATTCCAATACTCAGGAAGCATAGACAAGTGGATTTCGAGGTGATGGAGACCAGCCTGGTTTACACAGTGAATTTCAGGCCATCTGGAGCTACAGGGACATGCTGTCAAAAGAAAGAAAGAAGGAAAAAAGAAAGAAAGAAAGAGAGAGAGAGAGAGAGAGAGAGAGAGAGAAAGAAGGGGGAAGAGAGGGAGGCAGGGAGGGAGGGAGGGAGGGAAGGAAAGAAGGAAGGAAGGAAGGGAGGGAGGGAGGAAGGAAGGGAGGGAAAGAAAAGAAAGGAAATGGAAAGAAAAAGAATGAGAAAGAAGAAAGACATTTTAAATATTTGTTATTATGTACTTTGAAAAAGTGTTCTCATAATCCATGTGAGCCTCATTATGTTATAAAAAGGAACAAATTAAAATTCACAAACCTAAGGCCAAGCATGATGGCACACGCCTTTAATCTCAGCACTCCGGAGGCAGAGGCTGAAGGATCTCTGTGAGATTGAGGCAATCCTGGTCTACATAGTGACTTCCAGGCCTGCAGTGGATACAGAAAATACTGTCTCAAATAGATCAAACAAACAAACAAAAAACAATGTAGGAACTTTAATGAAAATTTTAGCCTACAAATAACAGAAAGTTTCATGACGAATCAAGTCATCTTGGTACTAGAATATGATCAGATGCCTAGGATTTTGATTGCAAATCTGACTCCATTGTGGACTGTGAGCTCACAGATTAGGTGCATATGAGACTTTGAGATGTGTGGGAGCATTTGTTCAGACTACACAGTGTAAAAAATAGGATATTTTTCTACTTAGTCACTAAGTAGAACTAGTTAGTATATCCAAAATACTTCTCCATTGTGTATTTTGTTTGTATACACAAACTCACAAGATAAAAGAGAAAAATTACCAATACAGAACTGAGGGGCTAAAA
>NW_008353893.1:1551499-1561906 GCF_000622305.1 Nannospalax galili | reverse complement strand
CACACACACACACACACACACACACACACACACACACACACGGGGGTTAAAAGTGACTTAAATTTAATCATTGGATTTTAAAAATTAAAAATATAAGGGGGGATTTTACATATGAATTAGAGCAATGAGTTGATGCCAAAAGTTATGATTGAGTTGATTTTGCTAGTTGTATCATTCAGAGTCGCCCTTAGGTCTTTCACTATATGTATGCAGTAAGCGTGACTACCTATGTGCTTCTGTTTTTCTTTACATACATCAATTAGTAGAAGATTCCTGATTTATTTCTTAAAATATTTTCTTTAATTTTTCTTGAATATTTTCATTATTCTGCTTGCTTTAAGATATAAATGAGACCTTAAATTTTTTTCAAGAAGGTCAAACTATTCATACTAATATAGCTCATTATTTTATTGACCAATGGCCAGAGGTCCTCTGGCACAAAGGATTTGAAATTCTGAGATGATAAAATGGTTCAAAATCTTCAAAATTTAAGTAAGAGAGAAGAAATAAGGATTTTAGATAAAGTATTGTCAATGTTTCTTCATGGTTTCTCTAAATCATTTTCATCCTATAAATTCACTGGACAAAACTCAGAAGGACAGCTTCATTGTACTAACCAGGTCTCTTGTCTCCATTAATGTTTAGTAACACACAATTGCACCAACTGCATTATGCTTTTAAAAAATCAGGTTTTCATATTTACATTTCAATGAAGCTGTAGACTAAAAGTGAGATGCACATAATGACCATTATTCCAAATCAATCTGTTAGGGAAATTTAAATAATAAAAAAATTAATTATGGTAATGTCCATCTCTTCTTTGCCATTCAGCTTTGATTGACTTTGACAGAGAAAGGACATCACTGAGTATCTTTCTTTCTTTACTTTTATTTTTTCTAAATCATAGGAGGGTGATATTCAGATGAAGGAAACTTCTTAAGGAAACTAAAGCATTTCCTTTCTTTAAGTTTATTTATTTTGAGACTAGGACTTATGTAGCCCTAACTGGCATGCAACTCAACATGTGGACCAGTCTAGCCTTGAACATGCAATGATCTTCCTGTCTCTGTTTATGGGGTGCTGGGATGACAGGCTTACAAAATCAAGTTTGGCTCAAAACTGGCAGATTTATAATATTTGCATATGCTGGAACATATGTGGTAGAAAATAAATAAATTAGTTTAACATATTTGTAGAACACAGTATGAATATTAAGGGTTGAAGGAATGGAAGAATAATTTTAAAGAAGGAAGAGTAGGGGATGGAGAGATGGCTCAGTGGTTAAGAGCTACTAGCTGCTCTTGCAGAGGGCCTGGGTTCCATTCCCAGCACCCATATGGTGACTAAAAACTTTCCATAACACCAGTTCCTGCCAGGGGAATTTGACACTCTATTCTGACCCACTGTAGGCATTGCACAACATAGGTACACTTATATACATTGAGGCAATACACTCTTACAAATAAAATAAAAATATTAAGTAAAAAAATTTATAAGGAGGGAGAGCAGCTTACAGTTTAGTGTAAAATAAAACGTGCCTTGCTATAGTCCTTGATAAAGCTGGAATGATTTTAGAGATAACTGATTCCAGCATCTTCCATTCCATGGAAGGGCAATGGCAGAAACCCACTTCTTGGAATGTCATAGCCAACTATTTTCTTTGATAAAACTTTTATTTTGTGTCAAATATTTAAAATCATGCTAATACTTTTCATTTTGTAATGTCTGTCCAAGATTTATCTAAATTAGAAAAAGAAAATCTTTCAGGATTTTGCCTTGGCTAATCTATGGGTCCTTTTCTTCTAACAATGTGATCCATTGGCTCAAAGTGAGGTATGTGGACAGAAGTTTCCAGAATGTAACTGCTCCTTATATTAAGCATTCTCTAGGGATGATTAAATGATTAGAATTTCAATAAATGTGGAGGGTTGGAATTTTTCAGGCCGACTCTAATTACAGTTTACATTGGTCCGTCTTTGCCTAACAGCCATGCTTTGTCCACCACTGTGTCTGACCTCAAATCCTGTGAATATTAGATAAACTTTCTGAATGCTGTAACAGAATACTAGCATCTACCAATCCTAAGATCAAAAGTATTATCAGATAGCATCTGAAGCCTATAGCTTGCTGTAACCTGATGTTTCCAACAACATTTTTGAAAAATGTTCCCTTGTTTATGATTTTATTGTTCCATTACTAAAAACTTTTACAAAAAGCGTACCACCTTGGAACATGAATTTTGGGCAATATGAATCTGTTTACTAGGACATGGTCACTCATATTTGGCTAGAGGATAACTTATCTCTTAACCTCCCTGAGGGAGAGTTGTGTTCTGAAGTTTGGAAGAATAAGTAATTGAGACTATCACACTGTCAAGTAGGAAAAACATATAGAATATTAACTGAAAAATCAGTGAGTACATGGACAAGATGGGTGGGGAGGAGAGAGTTGCAGGTACTAAATTGGACTGTGATAAGCACAGCAATAATGATTGCAGGTGAACACAAGGGAAATTAGTAAGGCATGATAGGACTTGAATAAACAGGTGCAATTTAAGTAATATAACTTGACAGAATAAATAAATGAAAGAGGCTGTGTGAGGAAAATTCAAGGAGGCAGAGAAAACAGTAAGCACTTCACTAATCAAGACTAAATGGTATTCTAAAACGACCTGTTCCTGCCCATGGATTATAAAGACTTATGTAAAGCATGTCATTCTTACATGGAATGGGCAACAAATTGGCCTGATTCTGTAGTCTGTTTTTATTTCTTGTGTAAATTGCTTTCTTTTTAGAATTCTGCAGTTTTGATAATGTCATGCTGTCTGTATATTGATGGTCACACACACTTTATTTCTTCCCTTCACCTTTCTTCTACTTGCAGGTGTGTTATCAACATTTGCATTCTTTAGATCTTTGCAGACAGCAATGACCCACAAATCCCCAAGTTTGTTTTATGACAGTTGGCTGAATCAGTATGAGTTATTCTAAGCAAAGCAAATCAACACCTTCCTACCAAAGACAGATTGCCTTAAGTAGAACAGTTATGAAAAATTAGGGGAAAAAATAAAGCCCAAACCTAACAACAGATGTTGCTGTTTCTGCCAAATATTGCTCTCTCTCTCTAAATCCATTCCTGGAGAACTGTGGAAGTTAATCAGCAGAATATAATTTTATTTACAAAGTTTGTATTGATAATTTCTCTCTGTGGAATATAAACTCTTGGAAGCTAATCAAAATCATTAATATGATTTAAATAGTGAATTACATTCAAAAGTGTATGTGACCTAGTCTTTTAACAAAGAAACTGGTGATATAAAATTTTATTTTGCATTCCTCCACTAGATCGATTACAGTACTCCCTAGCCACTCTATTGTTTTCTGTGACTGACTAGACTCAAGAGAGTTGTTTGAAGTTTTCTTTATTTCAAAATACTCTCACAAGCATTTTTAAGCCTATTTTTCCCTTATAAGCTTGTAAAAGGAATGCATTAAATATAGACATGTTGATAAACGAATAACAACTGGAAGACATAGACTGAGAAAAATATATACATATACATATTTGTATATACATGCAGTTGGATATTCATAGAAATGCATTTAGGCATGTAGAGTTATGCTTTAAAATATGTATGAATGTGTAAGATATATGTTTAAGTTATCAATTTTTACAGTTTTATTATTCAAAAATGTAATTATGCTAAGCTTGAATGACTCAGCGTTTTTAGGGGAAAGGAAAAGTATTGTAAGTTAAAGTCTTAAGCCATACACTCATTCGTTCCCCAGGACTTATCAAGATACAGTATTTGATTCAAGTAAAATTTCTTCATTGTAACAACATCATTAAACAAACATTTATTGTTCCTGTTGTATGCCAGTTGTTAGACTAAGAAGTGGGTCTACAAACATCATATGCCCAACATACATGGCTTGCAGTATTTTGAATGTGGAAGGATGGTCCTCTGTGCTTGCAAAAATTACCAGATTTGTGATCTTAATGACAGGATTTCTGCATAAGTTTATATTTGATAAGCTTTATGAAAGAGGCCATGTTTTAATTGAGTCTAGAAACAATATGGAGTCATTATTCAGAAGGTTTAAAAATTACTAGTAAATTAATGTGGAAAGTTAGCATGAAAAAACAGACATTTAAACGATTAGTGTTTGTGGGGAACATTGGTGAGCCTACAAAGAATTGGTGAAAAAGGCGTGCAAGGAAATTACATAAAATTCTGCCACATTGCCAAATGTGTACAGTCCATATGTTTGAATATTTAATCATGGTTTTTAACCAAAAGTAAGACAAAAATCACCTTTCAAATTTAGGAAGCAGGATTTGTTAATTTTGGCAGGTAATATTTTTGAGGGTTTACTGTATTACTGTTTTTGGTGATATATCAGAAAATAAATACAAAGGAATCTTTGCAATCATGAAGTTTAAAGTCTAATGTACAAAATAAATACAAATGAACAAAAGAAATTGTGATTAGATAATTTTTGCAGAGATTTTATAGGAAATATAAAGGGATCACATCAGTTTAATATAGCTATTGGGTGCTCAAGGGGCACCTAAAAACAATTTTTTTTCATAATTACATGACTTTTTAATGTCAAACCTGAGTCAAAATATAGCATTATAGATAAATATATATTTATTTCAAAGAGTATATGCATGAACTAGAATAAGAGGACACAAATGAGTGAGGATATATTCAGAACTAGGAGGGTAAATTGTTGCTTCTCTAAAGGTCAGCACAGAAAAGACAATCTTTGCAATAGGACCAAAGAGCAAGACCACAGATTTAAAGACGATTTAACAGAGAAAATAAAAGAGATAATGAGAAAGATATGAGTAAGCAAAATGCCAATTCAGAAATATTTTGCTAACCTCGTGGTGTACTTTCTATGGAATGATATGTAAATGATATTTGAATTTGATTAAAAATGAAAGAAACCTTTAGTGGAAGCAAGAATGAATTATTTTGAAGACTTGGGGGAGGAGGAAACACAGGGGGTGGTGATGGGAAGCAGGTGTTATTGGGGAGAGGGAAGAGATAATGGCCACACTTTGACTGGAAAGGGAGGAGGAAGGTAGGTGATAAGGAGTGAGATGAGAGATGAATGGATACTGGGGAGCTAGAGATGTCAGAGGGGAATGTGTTGCCTCCGAAACCCCCTGAGAAGTACACATATGGTTCCTGAACATCAGTGCATATGCATACCTGGGGGCTGTATGATAAGGAACACAGTACCAGATAGAAGACACCTGCCTTTTAGTGGTTCATCAGAGTGACCCAAGAGACTCCAAAATAACACAGGTTATTGCCAAAGCTCTTCGTTATTTCCCACAACTGGAAGATAAGACCCTACAGCTGAAGACAAGACATATTTTGAGCACAGAACTTGGAGCAATGGAGCAGGAAATGACCTGGAAGCCTTCTACCTGCAGTTTAGATTTCATAGTTCTGGAGGATACTATGCAAGCTGCAATGGAAGAAAATCAATCAACGGTCCGTCTCAGCCCTAAAACTTAATCACCATAATGACTAGCACAACAAACTATTTCTATTGGTGTAGTAGTGGCACTGTTATCTGGGGGTAATAAACAGCTATGTAATTGGAATTAAAGCCCTCTCAATAGGTGTAAGCTCATAGGTGGCACTGTAAACACAGTCATATACACATGGCTGGAGAGTATGGATCTTCATATTTACAAACAAATATACCACATACCAATCATCAAAAAAGATTCTTTTTGAAAAAAGATGGAGGCTACTGCAGAATCCCACAACTGGTCAGAAACAGAGAATATATGTATGAGATATGCCCAGATATGACATATCTACAGTGACCTCTACACCTAAGACTCATGGAACACAACAAAACAGGAGGTAGATAACTAGTGCACACCTCAACTCTCACCAGGGAAGCTTCCAAATACAACAGTGTGATGCAGATAAAAGGCCACCACTGGCCAACTTTTAAAGATACAAGAGATGGCAGAGTGTATCCCTGCATAGCATTCCTATATCAAACATCTCCTATCCATGGCTCTGGGTCCATTGTGGAAAAAGGGATGGAAAGATTGTAAGAGCCAAGGTTGGTCATTGACCATAAGGAAACAGAGGCTTTGAGGCCACTGGAAGCTTGCACATGTGAATTTACAAAAATGGTGGTATCAAGCACAGGAGCCACACAAACTCAACGAGATAAGGGCCCAATGTGGAAGGAGGGAAATGGGATGTGGGTTGGCCCTAGTCTGGGAATCATTGGAGACTGAATGTTATTGAGTGAGGGAGACTAGGCCTTACCAGTGATCTCCAGATGGGCTGACTAGACTTCAACAGATGAGTTTTGCTGAAAGACATCTGGGTACAAATGCTTGCCTGGATAGAACTTAATATGTATGGCAGAATGCAGAAGGTCTGGTGGTGGGGTGGGATTCGGGGAATGGATAGAGAATGGGGGGTCTAAATTTGATTAAGAGCTGTTGTATGAAATATACAAAAGCTCAATGAAATTTTAAAAAAGAATCAATGGCAAAGATAGTTGAATTATTTGACATTGATCTTGGAAGAGAATATTATGATTCTAAATTAAAATATTTGATTGAGCATGTGAATAATCCTATGGGTAGTTTCTTTTGTCTCCGTCTCTGTCTCTGTCTCTGTCTCTCTCTCTCTCTTTCTCTCTCCATCTCCCTCTCCCTCTCCATCTCCCTCTATCTTTCAATAATTTGAAACATATAGAAATCACATGAGAGGCTGACTTTCGTATGTATCCTATTGTACTTGATGGACATTGAAATGTGTTGGTGATTTCTAAATTATTATTCTATTCTTGAATTTCCCAAGGGGGTGGATGAAACAAGGCAAATTTATAAGCTTAGGAGAGAAAAAAATTGAGCACAAATATCCTTCCATATCCAAGCATTCAATTGATCTCGAAAACAAACTCCTTTATTTAAGCATAAAGTTTTAGGAGATTTGACATAATGTAAAACATTGCTTCCTTTACAGGATGTTTCCTTAGACCTTACACCCTGAATTTTTACAGTTTCAAATTGTACTAACCAACAACCTAGACTTTGAAGAGATTTAGATCCTAAAATATCTCGTCAACAAAATCCACTATCCTTTATAACTGACCCAGCAAAACAGTCATTTTAGAAGGTGTTGCTATCAAGAGCTTCTGTAAGCTAAAAGGAGCAGCACTCTACGTGGAAGTCACAGCTGCTGCCATACCATGAATAGAAGTAGAGCTTGGGGCTATTTGAGAGCACATTAGCACTGTGGAGAAGGTGGTATCTGTGAGACTTACTTTTAGGGACAGAAATTTATTGCTTAAATAAGGAAATAATATTACTTAAAAATCTCTGAAACTTTCCAAACAGGAATAATTCCTGAGAGGCCACATTTCTTGCCATCTCCTATTAAACAAATTATTATAATATTTTATATTTTTCCAAAACATTCAGAAGAAAATATACCACTTTTTTTCTAAGGAAACTTGATATTTATGTCTTAGATAATTTGAAAGTTAAAATAAGTGGGTCAGAGACCTTGAATATTTGACTTTGGGTTTATTCACATAGTCCAAGAAAATGTGTTTTTATGAAGTGTGTTATATTAAGTGATAGGAGTAATTTCAGTTTTGCACTCTTGAGTGCAATAAAGGTACAAATACCAGATAAATATGTTTAAACATATACAAGAAAACCCATTTTGTGGAAGACTTCTACATTGGGTTACCAAAGAATACATTGTATCAGAATAGTCCTTCACTGAAATATAGAATTTAGATAAAATTAATTTTTTAAAAAAGCTTCACTCCTGAATGAATAGGACTCAGCATGTATGGTAGAGTGCACAGGGTTCATGCGGGGGGACACGGATGGGGGAGAGGGTCTGGATGGGAATGGGAAATACTATATGAAGCTTAAATGCTCAGTAAAAAAAGATAAAAAACAAACAAAAGCTTCTAAAGTCGGGTCTAGAGTAATCAAATTTGAGTTGTAATTTCCCCAAAAGGTGAGATTAGCTTCTCATGCTGTATAGAAATTTATACTGATCGTGAAGATTTCTTTTATTTCTACAAGGGATATCACAGATCTCATATTTGAAGAAGAGGCTTGTTTAGACTCATTTGATCTGTTTAACAGTGTCAAGTCTTTTCTTTAATTCTAATCTCTGTTGTAAATGTGAGCCATTCTAATAAGTGCTTGAGTCTACAACTCAGTGTAAGTTTTTCTTGCTCCAGGACTGTAGGGGTCATTATGTCAGCTATTCAGTCTTTGAACAAATAAAAGATAAAGTTCCTCCTGTAGTGCCTGACTCAGGGCAGGTGTTTCGTATGCATAGCAATTCTGCCTCATCTGAAATCTAGGAGCTCTTTAAAAAAATCCATTTTTGAAGTATGAGTTACATGAGTAATTTCTGGAAAGTTGTTTCTATATTAAGGTGCACAAGTTGATAAGCTTGTAGATAAGTGCCTGCTGCAGTTTCCCTTCTCATCCCTTGACATGTAGCCTCCTCACACCCATAGATTTTCAATGTTTTCAGTGTTTCCCTTGTTAGTATTCATTTTCTGTGCTAAAACTCCTGACAAGAAGCACTTTAGAGAGAGAGAAGTTATTTTGGTTCACCGTAGTTGGGTAGACATTGTGGATTTCATGGCAGTAGATGATAGGACTTGGGTATCTCACATCTTGATGAATAAGAAACTAAGAGTGGACAGAAAGCAAAGCCTAGGCTGATGATAAACCTCCAGGGTTACCCCTTCGGGTACCTGCCTTCTCAGCTAAGGCCCCCACCTCTCAAAGTTTCTACCACCTCCCAAACAACCCCCAGCTTATGTTGGACAGCAACTTCCAAACACATGAACTTGTAAGAGAGAGTTTACATACATTCACAAATATGTTTCAATTTCACTACAAGTCTTTACATATATATTACCTTGTACCAGAGTTCCTCCCTGACCACAATGTCCATAGGAGAATCTATATTTTCTATCTAACTTAGTTTACTTTGGCTTCTCACACAGTCCATAAGAAACTATATTATTTAATTAGAAAACAAAGAAAAGTAAACAATAAGTATAAACTGTGTGCTGCTCATTTGTAATATATTTGTCCAATGTCTACTTTGTAGAACAGTTATTAACAAATATAGGTTAACTAATGTATTTGTTGATTTTATGAAATTATTAGAAGACATTTATATGTACAGCATATTATTAAATACTGGGAAAATCAAAACATACTGACAATAGTATAAAGTATAGCAAATTTCACATGTAAATTTTAAAAAGTTTCATAATCTATAGAGCCTTGCTCTGTTATGGATATTCTCTTGTTTCCTTATTTTTTTAATCGCTCCTAAATAGAATATCGTATTACATATCATTCTTGTTATTCATTTATAATCTTAATTTTGGAAACATTCAGTTAATAAATTACAAAGGTGGTGTTCCTTAGCAACTTTAATACATATTATGCCAATACTTCATGATTAAATCACATATTAGACCATTTATATAGTTCTCTCTCAAAAATACTTATTTTACATCACTCTACTAAATATTCAACCTGTGTTAAGCCAATATAGACAGTTTTTAGGGTACTCCACACAAGTGTTTCCTTTCTCAGTGGTTACAAATGTAGTTTGTTTGCAAAGAGGACAGAAGCTAGGATCAATTCACAGTGGCATTTTACCTGTCATAGACAAGGAACACACCACAGAGCAAAACTGATGGCGTTGTACATCTGTGCATTCAGTATTTCATGGCTCAAAGCCACCAGGCTCTTTTCTGCATGACCAACTGACTAATTGCTGTACTTGGCCTTTTCTATTCTCTTCAATTAATGCAATGCACAATTGCACATAGCAACAGAGTCACCCATACAGAACAGAGTCTGGGCCAGAATTAGGCTCTAAATCCCAGAAGCACCTGTTACAAATATAACGTGTCCAGATGGTCTAGTCTTTGTGGGAAAGTGTCAAGCCTTGACTTATCTGTCTTTCTTACTTTTGGTTTAAGGTCAAAAACATGATCTGTTAGAAGCAGAGAGCCAAATAAAAACCAGAAAGAGAAATATGTAGGATTAATGTAGAAACTTCCCAGTTTGTTTATCTAAATCTTCAGTGCCCAGTGGAGATCATTGTTATCATTTCCTAAGCATGCAAATGGGATTAGCCCGTGATTACATGGCAGGCTGCCTTATAATTAGATAGATTTATTTAAGCACAGCTGTAAATCATAAAAAAGTGGACTATTTGGTGATTGCAAATTCATCAGTGTGTGTATTCAAACTTCAGTCTTCAATCAACTTCATTGTTTTTATTTGTTTGAAATTCTAGAAAATGTAAAATAATACCCTATTTTAGATCAGCTTTTTTTGTTTTCA
>NW_008353893.1:1550371-1551475 GCF_000622305.1 Nannospalax galili | reverse complement strand
TTCATTTCCTTTCTGAGTGACACAATATTTAAATGTCCTTTTGCCACATGAACAATTCTTCATCATAACAATATTAATCCTAGTCAAGCATCTATGTTATTAGTGTATGTTATAAAGAAAACTAATGAGTCCAGTGTTTGCACCCTCAGATTATGAATTCTGAACAATTTATGACAAAGTTCTTTTGAAATTATATTGCAATTTCTTTATAAGTAATGAAAAAAGTTATTTTCTAAGAATATCCACTAGTTTGTCTAAATGGGAGTAATTTTCAAATAGTGCAACAAATAAGGAAAGTTACTGTTATTTTGTGTTACATGACAAATCTTTACTATTTTTTTAATCAAAAAATACATATATCTGTGTGTGTCTTCCTAGCAATGTCTTACTACATACTGTTGAACTGAAATTAACAGAACAGTTTTAAATATAAAAAGTAAATCAAAGTTTGCCAATATGAATCATGAGACTTCAAACAAATTAGAATACTTAACATGACAAAAGAATTAATATTTAATATTGACAACTTTAGTTGAAAAGAAATAACCATAAATATCAAAGATACATACTAAAAACCTAATTAATGGGGTTAGAAATGGATAAGATAATATTAACACTATGACTTACATATGTATAATACAAAGCTAATCCTTATTATTTTTAGATTCTATATTTGTGAATTGTCCTACTTGATAAAAATTGATTTGTGGTGATTTCATAGACACTAAATGAAATCACCTAATGCCCAATGTTAGAGAGATCTAACGTCCAATGTCTTAACTTGCTTTTCCTAGTTTTCACCTCATAATCAGTCCACAGTCTCTCCAAAGTAGCCCAAGCAGGAAATAAATATTTCCACTGCTTGCAACACTGATTTTTATGTGATTGGTTTATATTTCAAATAGGCTAGTGTGTAATGCCAATCATATCTCAGTAAACTAAACCAATAGCAACTTAAAGTCTGATGTTTAGTATTTATATTTTACCTTAAAATATATTTATTGAGTTACATATGGATCTTTCACTATAAATAATTTTAAGATTAAAGAAAATGACCAGTAACATCAGGGAAATTGTTGGTTGGACATCATATAACATACTTCC